>NC_069499.1:1488957819-1489232819 GCF_027579735.1 Bombina bombina | reverse complement strand
TTTTGAAAATCCATTTGTAACAAATGTTCATCCTGCTCTGACCTAATGACCTTACTTATCATCTGCAAAAATAGAGATGTTGCTATGTAATCCTTGCTCCAAGTCATTTATAAAAATATTAAAAAGAACAGGGCCCAGTACTGATCACCTTTGTCCAATCTGAGTATGATCCATTCACTACTGCTCGTTGCTCCCTATCTTTCATCCAGTTATTTATCCATGAGCTAACATTTTCAGCTATTTCCAGTCCCTTTTTGTGCATTAATCTCTCATGTGGCACTTTATCAAACGCCTTTGCAAAATCTAAGTATATCACATCAACTGATTCCCCTTTATCTAAACAAGTTATACCCGCTAGATTTAAAAAGCAGCGAGATTGCTAGAACACGTCGAGCCACATGCTCATTCTCATGCTATAATGTCAAGCAATATGCATTTTACAATGCTTATTCAAAAAGAAATACAACTAATCACAGTGGCTAATTTTTACTTGTTCGAACATGTACTATACTCCAATAGAAAACCGTGTATGCCGGTATGAAGACAATACGAAAGCTTGTATATTTGCATGAAAACCACATGAAACGTTCAAATTGATTATTTTTATTAGGTGTGTCAGGGAATACAGTATTTTATGTATGTAAATGCTCACATTGCTCCTTTTTATGCAGTAGTCACATTTAATTGTTGTGGCCTGGTGAACTGATGAAGGATCGGTGCCAGAAAACAAGTGTAGATAATGTTTATGTTTGTGCTGCAGTCGTGGCTGTCTCCAGCAAGCAGATGTAGAATGAGTAGGTGTAGATTTATGTCAAGACAAAATGGCTGACTGAGGTGTAAAAAGCTGTAAGCCGTATTACTTTATGCAAGACCCAACCTGCCTGGGGAAGTGTAGTGTGACAACATACGTGTTACTTCTGCTATTATGTGTGATTTTGAATAGTGGGAACCCATATTTCACACATTATTTACCTCTACACTTAATTTTGAATAGACCTGTATAAGCGAGGAACTCACCATATGCCCTGCCTTAAGGATCCAGTAGAAGCTGAAGTTTTCATAAGATTTGTAAAAAGCAGCAGTCTCAGTGGATTTGGGGCAAACATGAAGTGCTGTCCACTTTTGTTTCTCGAAAAGGTTAAGATTCGGCCATTTTAATTGCTTTACCCACTTTTCTTGACCTAGTTTATTGGAGAGAAAAAAAAAATGTTTAAAAGGCTCCATCATATTTCAGTTGTAAACAGAACACTGGCAGTTGAAAATGTTTTTTTGCGTTTTTTTTAAACATGAATATAATTATACTATAATTCATGTTATGTAAATCATAATGAATCATATCCCTTACCTACAGTGTCCACTATAAGGTCTAGCTGCCCGTTATACACTGTAACATTGACATTAGCCGCTAGCAGTTCATCCACAGTATCTATGACGGGCTTCATAAAGTCACCGGCCATGCTGGAGAACACATCTGCAGCCTGTCCTAGAGGGAAATAAGGACATTTACATTTGATTTACAAGGGTCAACAAATAACGTAATACCAACAGATCATATAATTGAGACAAAAAGGAATAAAAAGAACAGTTCAATCAAAGAAGTCAAGGTACCCATACCAAATGAAGCAGTTTATGTTAGAAAGTAGAGATCACACTATAATGGACAAGTAGAGGTTCCTCAATAACACCTAGATTACAAGTTTGTGCGTTCGTCTTTTAACGCTGAAAATATGGTATTTTCAGCGTTAAAACAGCACTGCAGCCATTACAAGTCTTGTCGGTATAGCTGTACCGCAAGCTTTTTAGTCCCGCACTTGTCAAGGTATTTGAAATATTATTAAATAATATATAGAAGTATATTTATCTTTATTTAATAAATCTGTGGATGTGCACATGGTCAGTAAAACAAAGGATTATTTCTAAGAGATCCCCCACACTCATTATGTAAATTATGCTAAACACACTGAGGGGGACCATGGAATATTTGGCCTGCCCAATTTAATACAGTCACTTAGAGGAATGTTGGGGGAAGTAATTTTGAAAGAGAACAGGATACAGGCCCACATATGGGTTTCCTCCAAGGGAAATGCCGATCCGTCTGAAAAGATGTGAGAGATACAAACATTCTTCAAAGGACTGATGTTTTGAGTGATTCAGGCTGTGTGGCTGATAACACCAGAATACACAGAGAAAAACACAGACAAATGCTAAGGTGTGACTCTGAACATACAGCACACAGTGAAGACACATGGCTTACATTATGATTTCAAAGCAACTGTAGTTAGATTTCAAATAAAATATACTAAGAAAATAAATACAAGACATACATATTTTGAAAGCATGAATATCTTAGCCTCTGTGTGTTTAAGAATATAAATAGATGTTTGTGGACCTAAAAGTAAATGATTAATAATACTTAATTTTATTTCAGATGGACCATAGACATATGAAATGCTTGGATCCCTTCTAATAATTATTTCTATTTTTATTGCAGACAACCATTGGTCATGAGCATCAATCTATGCACTTAGAAAGAGATGGAATACCTGCATGAAATGAAGTGTCATATCATATGAATGTGCAATAAATGTTTATAAAGTTTTAAATACATCTCTTAAAATATAGTGAGATGAAGATATGGAAGTTACTTTGATGTGATATGACTATGAGATATACATTTTCTGTTAGGCTAAATGAAATATAAATTATTTTAATATAATGTTAGATATATGTGATGTTACATATCAAAATGATCAGAAAACTCATTAAGATATAACTTATCCAAAACAAATATTGTGAATAGTTGTTGCAGTAAATTATGATAAAATGAATAACCATTTCATAGAAATACTGATTTAAGTTGTTTCAAATGTTGCTGTGTCTGTTTGTGCTGCCACCTGGTGTTATGTTGCGGGAGCTACAGCCAGAAGGTTCTTTTTGGCTGTTAAAAATGAAAATTTCCAAGGGCCAATCCGATTAGATTTCCCAGGTAACCAATGGGAAGATCAGCTCCCGTAGTGCCACCCACATGATGTCATCAATGATTGAAAACATATATAAGTAAGCAACAGAGAAATAGGAAAATAAGGTTTTTAACTTTGGATGATATCTGCTGCTGGCATTTTGAAACCAATCTAAACAAGCTGACTACCTCCTTCTCATTGATTGCAAAAATTACTTGTCTTCTGAGATGACCTAAAGACCGCTACGAATTGGTTCAAAATTGGTGAAGTATATTGTATTTTAAATTGGTAGTCATAAGACTAGATATTATTTAAATTTGTATCTGGTAGACTAAGTGATTTATCTGTGGAAGTTCTGGTGTTTTAAGTCAATATTGTATTAGGATAAATTGCAGTTAAATAGCAGAATATATATATTATCCTATTGTTTTATAAACACTGTTTAGAATTGTATTGCTTGGATGTTAACCCTTTAAGGACACAGCTTTCAGTTTGCTCAATTGTTTTATGACGGAAAAATTCCGTCATATGTCCTTAAGAGGTTAAAGGTTTTTAGTCCCATTGTGTTAAATAAATAAAAGGCTGAATTGTGAAGGTATATTTTTCTGGGTTTTGTAAGAAGGATAGCATATCTTAATAGTCGGTTTTCAAGCGCATATAAATTTATTTCATATTTCTTTTATTGCAAATATATTTCAAAAATGTTCATGGATATTAACTAAATAAAAGAGTTCAGGTATTTATATTAATTTTATTTGTTGTCTTAGTAGAAGTATATTGATTGTGGGTTTAGTCTAAAGGAAGATTGTTAAATATATTCCCTGCCAAATACTCACACATTGTTTGGAGAATACTGCTAAGATTATCATAAATATACTGACACACTCCTAAAAATGACGTTTATTCATGGGATTCCCATAGCACCGGTATTACGAGTTTTGCGGTACGGCTAAAAAGCGAGCATTACAGCCTAAAATGACAAAATCCGTACCGCCATCTAAAGTCAGTAGTTATAAGTTTTATGTTACAGCTTTGTAGCATAAAACTCATAACTAAAGTGTTAAAAAGTACACTAACACCCATAAACTACCTATTAACCCCTAAACCGCCGCCCTCCCGAATCGCAAACACTATTTAAATATTATTAACCCCTAATCTGCCGTCCTCCCACATCGCCCCCACTATACTAAAGTTATTAAGCCCTACACCGCCGCCACTATAAAAAAAAACCTATTAACCCCTACACTGCAAGCCCCCCCACAACGAAATATACTAAACTATTAACCCCTAAACCGAAAGCCCCCCACATCGCAATAAACTCATTTAAACTAGTAACCCCTAAACCTAACAACCCCCTAACTTTAGATTAAAATTACAATTTCCCCATCTTAAATTAAAAAACTTACCTGTCAAATTAAAAAAACTAAGTTTAAACTAACAAACTAATATAATTAAACTAAAATTAAACTAACTACTGATTAAAAAAAACTAAACATTAAAAAAAATCCTAACGCTACTCTAAATAACAAACACTAAATTATGGAAAATAACGAAATTATCCACAATAAAAAAAGAATTACACGTAATCTAATAGCCCTATCAAAATAAAAAAGCCCACCCAAAATAAAAAAAACCCTGGCCTACAATAAACTACCAATGGCCCTTAAAAGGGCCTTTTGTGGGGCATTGCCCCAAAAAGATCAGCTCTTTTATCTGTAAAAAAAGACCCCCCCAACAGTAAAACCCACCACCCAAACAACCCCCCAAACCTAATTCTAAAAAAACCTAAGCTACCCATTGCCCTGAAAAGGGCATTTAGCTCTTTTACTGCCAAGATCCTAAAACTAAAAAAAAAAAAAAAAAAAAAACCCAAAAAACCCTTAAAAAAGCCTAACACTAACCCCCTGACGACCCACTTACAGTTTTTGAAGTCCCGCTTGAACAATCTTCATCCCGGAGTTGAAGTCCTGATCCAGACGGCCTCTTCAATCTTCATCCCGGGGCGAAGTCCTGATCCAAGCGGCGAGAAGTCTTCATCCAGACGGCCTCTTCAATCTTCATCCAGGCGGCATCTTTTAACTTGATCCCGGAGGCGTGGAGCGGGTCCATCCTGAAGACATCCGGCACGGAGCATCCTTTTCATATGGTCGCTGCCGTTCACTGAATCTTCAATGCAAGGGACGCAATCCAAGATGGCATCCCTTGCATTCCTATTGGCTGAAAAATTTGAATCAGCCAATAGGAATTAGAGCTGCTAAAATCCTATTGGCTGTTCAAATCAGCCAATATGATTTAAGCAGCTCTCATTCTATTGGCTAATTCTAATTAGCCAATAGAATGAGAGCTGCTTAAATCCTATTGGCTGATTTGAACTAACTAGTCTACCTAGTTAAAATAAAAACAAACTTACCTGTGAAATAAAAATAAAACCTAAGCTAGCTACAATATAACTATTAGTTATATTGTAGCTAGCTTATGTTTTATTTTCCAGGTAAGTATTTAATAGGCATTATTTAGTTAATACTTGTTACTTTAATTAGGGTTACGTTATGGTTTAATAGTTTAATTTAGGTTGTTACAATGTGGGGGCTGGCAGTTTAGGGGTTAATAGGTTTATTTAGTTAATAATTGTAAGTTTAATTTAGATCTATTTTAATTATGTTAACGTTATGGGGTGTTAGGAGTTAATAGTTTAATTTAGGTTGTTGCGATGTGGGGGGCTGGTGGTTTAGGGGTTAATAGGTTTATTTAGTGGTAGTGATGTGGGAGGCCAGAGGTTTAGGGGTTAATAGGTTTATTTAGTGGTAGTGATGTGGGAGGCCAGAGGTTTAGGGGTTAATAGGTTTATTTAGTGGTAGTGATGTGGGAGGCCAGAGGTTTAGGGGTTAATAGCTTTATTTAGGTGGCGGCGATATCGGGTGCGGCGGATCAGGGGTTAATAACTTTAATATAGTTGCGGCGATGTTGGGGTGTGGCGGAATAGGGGTTAATAACTTTAGTATAGTGGCGGCAATATTGGGAGTGGCAGATTAGGGGTTAATAATTTTATTTAGATGGCGGCGATATCGGGAGTGGCAGATTAGGGGTTAATAACTGTAGGCAGGTGTCGGTGATGTCAAGGGCAGCAGATTAGGGGTGTTTAGACTTGGGGTTTAGGTTAGGGTGTTAGGTTTAAACATTAGTTTTTTCCCCCCATATAGACATCAATGGGGCTGTGTTACGGAGCTTTTGTTTCCACGATCGCAGGTGTTAGGCTTTTTTTTGCCGGCTATCCTTATTGATGTCTATGGGGAAAGCGTGCACTAGCACGTCAAACACAGTGCTTGTTTTGGGTGCAGTATGGAGCTTAAAATCTCCATATCGCCTGCGCAAGCCGTGTTCTTCAAAACTTGTAATGGCAGCGCTATAGGGGGGTTAAATAATGCCACGTTTGTGGCGTTTTTTACTTTCCCTATAGCGCTCAAAACTCGTAATCTAGGTGTAAGTGCTCTAAGGCAGTGCCTTAACCTATTCGTGTACCCTGAGATCACCACACTGATCTAGAGCTCAAACTTTGTAATTTGTGTCCATTTTGTGAGTAAAAATTCTATTTATGATCTGTGTATTAAAGGGACATTTAATCCTTTATAGAATGTTTCATTTGGAATGGGTCAGATGAATTAACTGTCTTACCTACCTCCCCAAACCACATTCTTGGGAATGATCTTCAACTTCTGTCTGATCGGACCGTTCATCAGCTCCCCAAGGTTTGTCCTCTGCATAGCTAGTACATGACGGTGATACAACTTGCCTAATGGACGAATGGACAATAAAAAGAAATAAATTGTACATGATCTAACTGATAAATAGGAATTGATTTAATCTGTATCACTCCTATGTTCATTCTGTATGATAGAAATGTCCTACTCTGGTGCAGCAGAAGAAGTTTAAGCAAACAGCTGTGCAGCCAGTGGTAACTATCGTGGGTTATCCTAGCTTGCAGATTGACATGGCCTAACTGGTGTCCAAGAAGAGGATGATAAAGTTAGTCAAACAAAAATGAAGTAATCCAGCTAACATTAGGATGCAGAGAATAGCGCTAAAAAGTCACAAATAAAATATCTACCTTAATAAAATGGCACGTGCAGCAGATAATCACTGTCTCAGTGGGAGCAAACAAAGAGGAACCAACATATTTGTACAAACTAAGCCTAGGGGTGAAAAATCAGCTTTCCAGCGCTTTATATCTGGCCCTCCATTTCTGCAATTCAAAATGTCCCTTCCTCTCTTCCCCATTTACAACACACACACACTTTACTTGTGGAAAAATCTAACAAATCACAAATGCATATACAAATATTCTGCGATTTCTTGCACATGCTCAGTAGCAGCTGGTGAAGCAAAATGGGTAAATATAAAAAGACTGCAGATTTAGTTGATGGAAGTAAATTGGATAGTTGTTTCAAATTGCCTACTCTATCTGAATCATGAAAGTTTATTTTTGACTTGAGTGTCCCTTTAAGTCATGTACAAAGAGGGAAACATTTATTACATATTACGCGGTTTTGTTGGCAGCAGATGGGAGTCTTCCAAATACCATCTGGTTATGTATTTGCTTGTTCTTTAAAAGGGCATATTAACCCCAAATACACCAAGCTTAGTCTTATATTTCACTAGATTTCTCCTTAACACTGGAGATTTGAAGAAAGGTTATGTTAATGTATCTTTCCTGTAGAAACCTCAGTTATTAGCTAGGGATGGGCGAATGTTTTGCAACATTTGAAAATTAAAATGCATTTTAACACATTCGTTTGTTTCAAATGTTTGCTCAAGATTCTAACATTAGTTTTATTTTTACACTCTTTAAATGTAATATTCAAATTATCCAATATTCTAATTCGAAAAATTTGAATCTATATATTTGTAATACTATTTCTAATGCTCTCTTTAAAATGTATTATTCATATTATGCAATATCCAAATTTATATATTTGTATCAATTTACTAAATCCTCTACCACAAACTATTGAACTTCAAAATAGTATTTGAAAAATCAAATGTTACATTCGAAATTTCCAATGTAGATATTTGATTTCATTACCAACATTCAAAAATGAAAGTAATATTTGATTACCGAATGTTATTAGATTTTCATTCTACAGGACATTCGCCCCTCCCTATTATTCCCTTGATTACAGCTTGCTAGATATTACTATTTGTAATGAAAATGTCATATTTAATATCTTACCAAGAGAAAGATTCTTCAGCTTCTGGTTTATCAAGTAAGGGTTTTCCTTCATCGGTGAATCTTTAGTTAAGATGTTATAGAAGCTCACGCCATCAGTGTTCTGAAAATACATTAACCATATAAATAACAGATATAATGGGGAGCATTTAAAGAGACATAAAAAGTGCAAACTAAAAAACTTTCATGGTTCAGGTAGAGATTGCAATTTACTTATGTTATCACTTTTACTTAGTTTTCTTGGTATCCTTTGTTAAAAAGCATACTTAGGTAGGCTCATAAGCAGCAATGCACTACTTGGAGTTAGCCGGTTAATGATGGCTACACACATATGCCGCTTCTCTGGCTCACCAACTAGTGTCCAGTAGTGCATCACAGCTCGGGGGCTAACTTTAACTATGTGTTTAACTACATTTGCATAGTTTTATGCAAGGAACAGTGCAATAACAAAATGCTCAAACACATTAGAACATTTTCTTTTTAAACTTTATGAGACATTTATGTCAATCTACTTTACTTCTACCAGATGAGAACACATTAATTTAAAAAGGACACTTATGTATTGCAATATTGATTAGAAGCATTGCAATAAATACTCTATTAAAGAAAAACAATATCCCAGTTTTAATGGCAGCATCTACAGTGCATAAGGCTGCTCAGTGTGCGGGCGGTGCTTTTACTAGAAGCATTTTGTAATCAATAATGGAATGAACTGGATGTTCCTTTACGTTCAAGATAGATAGGGAAGTGAATTAACAAAGTGGGTAATTGGCCCCAACTTACTGCTATGTTTTATTAATAATAATAATAATGACAACAACTGCAACATATTGTTATTAACAAAAAACAAATAATGACCTAATATATTTATTCAAGAAGGTACATTGTACTGCTTTAATGTGTTCCCAATTATCTGTTTTACAGGCTGGAATGTAGCAAATTGTTTATAAATAGCTCCTTTGCTTTTATTTTGTCATTTAAAATATGTTTTTGTTAAAACTGTTAAAAACAACTACCTTCTTTAGTTTGATATCTCTTCTAAGTGGCTGCTCCTTTTAGCTACACAACTTGCAACTCCATTACTTTTCTGCTTCCTGACACCTTCAGAAATTCCTATCTATGCAATAACACAACATGCAGATGCTCCAGGACTGAGTAGCACACGGATTATTTAGATATCTGGAGTAGTTTAAATTTTATAAAAGTACTAAGTGGGTTTTCAGATGTATGTGATACTTTGCTTATGCAACATTTCGACTGCTTGTTTAGTTTTGAGTTTACGGTCTCTCTTTAACTTTCATGATTCAGACACAGAAGGCAATTTTAAACAACTTTCCAATTTAATTCTATTGACTAATTTGCTTCCTTCTCTTAGTCACCTTTTCTCCCACTAAGATCCAACAAGGGGCTGCTCCTTGTATCAGGACCTCTTCCCATGCTAGATGTCAGGACTTCTCTTGTGCAGAACCTACCCTCTAGAACGCTCTCCCTCATTTAGTCAGACTTTCCTCTAATCTGCCTTCTTCTAAAATGCTCCCTACAGACATTTTTATTCAAGGAAGCCCATAACCCAACTCAGTAACAAATGCAGTCCTAACCTCCAGTTTCTTACCCTTCTAGATTGTAAGTTCCCACGGGAATAGGGCCACCAATTCCTACTGTATTTGTTTGTCAATTTTTGTCATTTTAAAATGTAACGAATTGTACCCATGGGCAGCGATGTGTAATAGTTTGGCGCTTTATAAAGAACATATAATAATACCTAGGTAGACTCAGGAGCAGAAATGCACTACTGGGAGATAGTTGGTGATTGGTAGCTACAAATAAAGGCCTCTTGTCATTGGCTCACCTGATGTGTTCAGCTAGGTCCCAGTAGCGCACTGCTGCTCCTTTAACTAAGTAAATGAAGCAAAGTTGATAGTAGAAGTAAAAGGTTTAAAAGTGTATGCTCTATCTGAATTATGGAAGAAAAATGGTGCGTTCCTTTAATTTATTCACTTATTTACAATATATAACGGATACACATACTTGCAAAGAAATGCACAGTCTAGAAACAAGAACTGGCACATTCCAATATTATGTGAGACAAACTGAAAACAAACTCCATTGATAATTAAGGTGCAACATACGTCTTCTATTACATCCTCTGCCTCACTCCACAGCTCAGTGGCGCGTACATATTGACCTTGTTTCATCGCACCCAGCACCTCATTGGCAGACTTCTGCACCTCCGCTAATCCTCCCTCATCCAGCAATGACTAGAAAACAAAGATGGACATCTGAGGCTTCCTCACGCACGCTAGAAAGTGTCTTTGTTGAAAACAAACATTTTGGACAGGGTAATTATCATTTTGAGTTGACACCTTTCAACGTTGTTCCCCTCAAATTTAGCAGATTTACCAGGGCCTGTATTTCTATAGTACTGAGACTGGTCGTATCCTTAAAATTACCGGCTAATACCTGCCAGGCACCATAACTTAAAATGTTTTATTATAAAAAACTCACTGCTTTACTAGCATTAAAGTGACTGGATGTGTTCTGGAAATACAATACTAGTAAAGTGTAATATTTCAGAGATATCCTGCGATTTTCACAGATAAAGATCTGGTTCAGCTTCTTGGTAGCGTAACCTTTCTGGGCATCCCAGTTCCCCTAGTAACAATATGTGTCACTGTCAGAGGAAGGTGCCCAGCTCTTAGAGAAGGCCGTATGATCATTTATAAGGATAAACTCCAGCCTTTCTGGGAAGTGGAAAAAAACACAATTTTAGAGATAAATTCCAGGAAAAGTGGGCAAAGTACACAGAGTGCATCGTAAAGTTTTCTCAACTATTTGATGGGAAATTACTATTAAAGTGTAATGTCCCTTTAATAACGTTATACAATACATAGTGTTCTTACTGACTGTTAAATAAAGGGACATAAAACTCAAATTCTCCTTTCATGATTCAGATAGAGCATACATTTTTTTAAACAACTTTCCAGTTTACTTCAATTATCAATTTTGTTTCAGTCTCTTGGTATCGTTTACTGAAGGAGCAGCAATGCACTACTGGGAGCTAGCTGAACTCATCAGTAAGCCAATGAAAGAGGCATATATGTGCTGGCACCAATAAGAAGCAAGCTCCCAGCTCCTGAGTCCATCTAGGTATACTTTTCAACAAAGGATACCAATAGAACAAAGCAAATTAGATAAAAGGAGTCAAATTACATGCTCAGTCTGATTCATAAAAACAATTTTGGGTTTCGTGTTACTTTAAAACACAAAAAATAAATAGTTGTACAAACTGCTGATATATATATATATATATATATATATATATATATATATATATATATATATATATATATATATATATATATATATATAAAAACTTTCAAACTGACAATGCATATGCAGGAACCTTTTTTGTCAGATTTCAGTAACGATTGTTGGGAATAATGAATTTGCAAACAAAAAACAAACAAACAAATAAAACATACTCACAATACTGTAAAGATATGGTCCCCAGGTTAGAACAGAATCTAGTAAAGAGAAAGATGAAAGTATTTATTGGTTTTATTCATGCCCTCTGCTGCAGGATAATCATCCAATAGGTGATAGGAACACAAAGTATATAGAGCAGCAGATTGTTAAATTTAAGACTCACAAGGTTATATGGATTATGTCACGTATTTGGGAAATCATTCTACTTCCAAGAAACTGTAACCATAATGATACATAAAAGCTGCATTGCATTTCCTTGTAATCTTTTTTTTTTTTTTTTTTTTTTCACCTTAAAGGGGCATTAAACAAATAGATAGATAGATAGAATGATGCATTCAAAGAAAAGATTAGTCTGAGAATAACACGTAGATGCATTTTTTTTAAAGTTTCATGAGCTGTTTAAATATCGACAAAATAAGTGTAAAGTTTTAGTGTCTATAAAACAATGGCAGCTGCCATGTTGTAACTTAGGTTACCTTCTCTGCCTTGGACAATTAGGGACAGTTATAAATAGGTCACTAGAGTGTGCAGCCAATGGCTGTGAGGGATATAACAGTGTTCTGCACTTCCATTTCTAACAGGAACTGAAAAGCTCACAATTTCAAAAAGGAAAATACATAAAGTATATTGCAGAGTTTTTTGTTTTTTTTTGTTTTTTTAATATATGCAATTTATCTTTTTATATTACCATCTCAAAGTGTTTACTGTCCCTATAAAGGGACATCTATAGATTAAAAATTCTATCAACTGAAATTACATTGTAATAAACCATAGTGTTTTGTCTTTTTCTTGCTTTTAGCCCATTGGTCATTTATATGGCATAAGATATTGTTGTGGATACGAGTTCATAAAAGTGAGCATGCATGATTTCCAGAGATTAAGGGAAACATTATGGGTTTAGATTAAATTTGTTCTAAGCATATTTCAACTCAAATGCCCACTAATTACTGTTGTGGATGGGTCATGTCTCTTTCAGAAAGCAAGCACAGATACTCCCACTTTCACCATTGTCTGTCCAATTGGTTACTAGCAGTTTAAAGGGCAGTAGAATAACAATCGACAAATGCATAATAAAAACACAATGCAATAAGACTTACTTTAAATTGTCAAACAAGTAGATTTAAAAAAAAAAAAAAAAAATTCAGTTTTCCTTTACTTCCCTGTCTCAGTGTTTCTCAACCGCGGTCCTCAAGTACCCCCAACAGTCCTGGTTTTCATTATAGGTGAACTAGAGCACAGGTGAAATAATCAGCTGATGGATAAGAGCAGGTTAGTTACTGATCAGCTGATTACGTCACCTGTGCACTGGTTCAGCTATAATGAAAACCAGGCCTGTTGGGGGTACTTGAGGACCGCGATTGAGAAACACTGCTTTATGTCACATGACAGCAGTCAACTCACATACTGATATACATATAAAATCTTATGGGCAAATTTACCATCCATGCAGGCGGAGAGGTTCACAAGTAGTGAACCTGTCGGCCTGCTATCAGCCCTTGCAGGGCGGAATTTAACATTACACAAGGGGATTCTTGCGCAATGCCGCCCCCTGCTCCAGCGCAACCACTTGAGCTAGAGCAGGTCACATCAATCACCCTGAACAAGTGAAAAAGAAGTACAATGTGACAGCAGGCTCGCTTACGCATACGTGCTCCACATACCCCAAAAAGCTGTGAACGCAGCCTAATAAATTTACCCCTTAGACAAAGATACTTCAGAAAGTGCTTCACTGTTCACAGTCCATCAAGAATAAGCAGCTGTTATTTTACAATTGTTTGTTAGCACTAGCTCTTTTACAGACAAAGGCTTCTTTCAGTAACATAACTTGTATATTGCAGTATTTGCAACAATTTATAATATTGTTCCAAACACTGCTGCCATATAGGGATCAAAGAAAATAAGTTAAGTTTGGTGATGGAAGTTTTTATTTTATTTTATTATGGCATGCTCTAGCTGAATCATGCAAGTTTTTCTTTTGACTGTACTGTCCCTTTAAGTTTATCTATGAACAATTAAACTGAGAACTGAAATATTAAGACGTTCTTTTAATCCTGACACAAAGTTATATTGCACGCTAGAAATTTATATCAACTTGCCTATGGGGGATATCCAGGAATCACCGAGAGCCGTTCCTCCAAAGTTGCACTTTATGCTTCCTGTCTGTATGGCCTAAAATTAACAAAAACGCAAGAGAGATATGGGGAAAGTATCAACAATTACTCATTACTAACACTGATGTTTGTGCGTATTTGAGAAGGAAACCAGTATTAGGGTTATTGGTATTTTTCCTAAGATGAGGAGCACAATATCAAATTTATTTATGAACGCTTCAGTTTTTAACTGGTATGAGATGAGGATGCTACTTAAGTATTTGGCTTTCAACATGTTTTGGAAATGTGTTAAAAAGTATTTTAAGTTCTTGTAATCTTGTGTTTTTAAATAAAATACTTTTAAGCATATTTTCAAAACATATTGAAAAAGAAAATTAAGATAAAGCTGTTTATTTTGATTTAAACGCTAACAGGAAATCGACAGTGACACGCCTGACAAGAAGGACTCCTTGCACACATGTCCTTAGAGAGATACAACTGCACCTCACTGACGAGGCCCACAGAAGGCTGAAACGATCGTCTGGGGTTGTTGTTTCTCTTGTTCAGAGAAGAATTTCCTGGTATTTCTGCGCTGGACTGTCATTGGGCAGGGTCAGACTGATATGCTACAGGATACAGGATATATACTCATAGGGCTCCTGGGCATACGTGGTATATTGCAGTAAGATTTCAAACGAAACAATGTCAGTGCACTGCGTACAATCTACAGAGGTGAACGAGCTGTGTAAATTCCAATGGGGTGATCAGTAGCCTACTGATTGGCTGAACCACTCGCCCCTAATTAGAATTTAAAAAAACAAACAAACAAACACTGCATCTAGAGAGGCAAATGAAGGGACAAGTAATATATATATATGTTTAAGTATATTAAAAAGTATAATCCAGCATCTTTTATTATCATTTACACTTTACAATTGTATGTTTTAACACAAAATGAATGCATTGAGTGCAACTTCATTACAAGGTTTACTGTCCCTTTGAGTGCTTTTTGAATATGCAGACAGAATGGTTCTTTGCCATATTGTGTAACAAGTTCCTAATACTCACAAAGTTTAGTATAGATGGGTTAATAAAATCAATTTATTTAGCAGTACAAAAAACCTTTGTGATTACTATTAAAGCTTTGAATTACAACACTACTACTGTGTGTTCATTTTTTTATATTTCTTATAAGTTTCTATTGAAGAGTAGAGAAGCAGATTTAAACTTTCTTGTGGTTTTTATGATGGGCGTTTATTCAATTTAAATCGCATAACGAGGATTCCTTTCCTTCTCCTTTATAGTTAGAGAAAAAAAAAAAAAAAAAGTCATAATTTATGCTTACCAGATAAATTTCTTTCCTTCCGGATAGGGAGAGTCCACGGCTTAATTTCTTACTGTTGGGAAATACAACACCTGGCCACCAGGAGGAGGCAAAGACACCCCAGCCAAAGGCATAAATATCCCTCCCACTTCCTCATTACCGCAGTCATTCTGCCAAGGGAACAAGGAAAAGTAGTAGAAACATTAGGGTATGAGTGGTGCCAGAAGAATAAAATAAATAGGGAACCGCCCATAGACAAGAAAAAATGGGAGGGGGTTGTGGACTCTACCTATCTGGAAGGATAGGAATTTATCTGGTAAGCATAAATTAGGTTTTCATTCCAAAGATAGGGAGAGTCCACAGTTTCATTCCTTACTGTTGGGAAAACTATACCCAAGCTCCAGAGGACACTGAATGAATAACGGGAGGGAACAAAAAGGAAGAGGCGGACCCTATTCTGAAGGCACCACAGCCTGCAAAACTTTTCTCCCAAAAGCTGCTTCAGCTGAAGCAAAAACATCAAACTTGTAAAATTTTGAAAAAGTATATAAGGAGGACCAGGTAGCCGCCTTACAAATCTGATCCATAGAGGCCTCGTTCTTAAAGGCCCAAGATGAAGCTACTGCTCTAGTGGAATGAGCCATTATCCTCTCAGGAGGACGATGTCCTGCTGTCTCGTAAGCTAAGGGGATGACACTCCTTAACCAAAAAGATAGGGAAGTCAAAGTAGCCTTCTGCCCCTTACGCTTCCACGAGTAGACAACAAACAATGAGGAAGATTGTCTAAACTCCTTAATAGCCTAAAAATATTACTTACCACATCCAAATTGTGAAGTAAGCGTATTCCTTCGATGGAGGATTAGAACACAAGGAAGGAACCACAATCTCCTGATTGATGTTGCGATCTGACACAACCATTGGAAGAAAACCTAATTTAGTACGTAAAACTGCCTTATCTGCATGAAAAATCTGATAAGGGGGCTCACATTGCAAAGCAGAGATCTCAGAAACTCTGTGTGCAGAGGCAATAGCCAATAAAAAGAGAACCTTCCAAGATAACAAATTTAATGTCAATGGAATGCAGAGGCTCAAACAGAACCTGTTGCAATACCCGAAGAACAAGATTTAGGCTCCAAGGAGGAGCCCTAGATCTAAACACAGGTCTGATCCTAATCAGAGCCTTAAAGGGACACTAAACCCATTTTTTTTTTTTTTATTTCATGTTTCAGATAGGAGGCGAGCTTGCAATTTTAAGCAACTTTCTAATTTTTGCCCATTTTTGTTTGAGAACCCAGGTTTTGCTTGCTTATTGGTGGGTAAATGTAAGCCTCCAATAAGCAAGCGCTATCCATGGTGCTGAACCTTAAATGGGCTTGCTGCTAAGATTTACGTTCCTGCTTTTAAAATAAAGATAGAAAGAGAATGAAGAAAATTTGATAATAGGAGTAAATTTTGAAGTTTATTAAAATGTCATGCTCTATCAGAATCATGAAAGAAAAAAATTGGTTCAGTTTCCCTTTAACAAAGGACTGCACATCTGGAAGCTCAGCCAGTCTCTTGTGCAATAAAACCGACAGGGCCGAAATCAGTCCCCTCAGGGAACTAGGAGAAAGGCCCTTCTCCAGCCCATCCTGGAGAAAAGATAAGATCCTGGCAACCTTAACTCTGTGCCAGGAAAAAAACACGCTCTTCACACCAGAAAAAAGTAAAGTAGGTTCTCCACACCTTGTGGTAGATACGCAGAGTAACTGGTTTACAAGCTTGAATAAGAGTATCAATGACACTCTCAGAGAAACCTCTTGGCTAAGACTAAGCGTTTAATCTCCACACAGTCGGCCTCAGAGAATCTAGATTTTGATGAAAAAAATGGACCTTGTATCAGCAGGTCCCTTCGACAAGGTAACTTCCACGGAGGAGATCCCCACTAGATCCGCGAACCATGTCCTTCACGGCCACGATGGAGTAATCAGGATTACTGAAACCCGCTCCTGCTTGATGTGGGCCATCACTCGAGGAAGAAGCAATAATGGAGGAAAAAAGATAGGAGTTTGAACCTCCAGGGCACTGCTAGTGCATCTATTAGATCCGCTTGGGGATCCCTCGATCTCGACCCGTACCTGGGTAGCTTGGTATTGAGACTGGACGCCATGAGATCTATCTCCGGCGTACCCCACTTGCAGCATATCTCTGCAAATACCTCAGGATGGAGAGACCATTCCCCTGGATGGAAGGATTGCCTGCCGAGAAAATCCGCCTCCCAGTTGTCCATACCCGGAATGTGGATCACTGACAGCGAACCCACAGCCTCCGCCCACTCCAGAATCTGAGATACTTCCTTCATCGCCAAGGAACTTCTCGGTTCCCCCTGATGGTTGATGTAAGCCACCTAAGTTATATAGTCTGATTGGAATCTGATAAACTGGGACAAACCCAGAAGTGGCAGAGCCTTCAAGGCCTTTAAGATTGCCCGTAGTTCCAAAATATTGATCGGGAGGACTCCTCCTGAGTCCACAACCCCTGTGCCTTCCTGGCACCCCAAACAGCTCCCCTTCCGGATAGGCTTGCGTCCGTAGTCACCAGGGCCGGACTGTGAAATTAGACCGGCCCTGGAAATTTGTATAGACTGGCCCAGCTACGCTCCCTCCAGCCCAGCCAACTATGCTCAAATGACCTACTGACTACAGCTGTTCATTTGTTTATTTGGAGAGGGTAAAAAGCCCAAATAGCAATTGGAAAGCTTTATTTACCATATTCTGAAGGTAATTTAGAGTTCACCAATTTCAAACTTTATAGCGGGAGGGGGGGGCACTGCTTATATTGGTGAATGATTTGTAGCTGTGTACTTGGGATTTTTATGGATCCTAAAATACAGAAATGCATTTAGATAGAATAGCACAATGCACAGTTGCACACTTGCACAGTCAGACACTAGTAACCAGTAATTTTAAATAATACATTAATTATCATATCTAAACAAGCTTAGTGGGCTCAGCTGCTGGTTAAGGTTTAGGGCAGATGTTTCTGAGACTGTCATCTTCACTTCAGCCAGGCACTGGGCAGTAAAACATTCAATTCATACTAATCCTAGCTAGTCGTCCCTACCTTTCTTTTCAAAATAGATCAAATTCTTCTGATGATCTCTGACTGATCCCTGGCCTGTAGCTATCTGACCGGTCGTTAAGTCGGTGACAAGGATTGGCTAAGGCGGCTGCTGTCTAAGTTTAGTCTGTCCCACGTGGCCTCCTTACTCGGCTCCCTCCTGGTCCTGGAGTCCTGTTGCGTGAGACTGAGTGTGTTCACGTGATGTTTGCCGACGCCCCACCCCCGTAATACCTCCCCCAGCAGTGGCAGTGAGTAAGTATTGCGGCCCGCGACGGCATGATAATATATCCATCTCCATCTTGCTTGGACTGGAGCTGCCCGACCGGCAGCCACTTGACCGGTCCAGGACTCAGTCAGTCCTCCTGAGCACTGCCGCAAGGAAGCCGCTGCCGCATCCATTCCTGAATCCTGATACTGCAAGTTGCACTTGCAACTCACACAGACAGTGTCAGAGACGGGTTTATCCCGGCGGCCCAATCCGGCCCTGGTAGTCACAATCTCCCAGGATGGTCTTAAGAAGCATGTCCCTCGGGACAGATGATTTGGACAGAGCCGCCAAGAGAGAGATTCTCTCGACCGGCTGTCTAATACAATCTGTTGAGACAGATCTGAATGATCGCCATTCCACTGCCTCAGCATGCACAGTTGTAAAGGTCTGAGACGGAACCTGGCAAAAAGAATTATGTCCATGCAGGACACCATGAGATCAATCACCTCCATACACTGAGACATAGAGGGAGTCAAGGAGGTCCGGAGGGCAAGACATGCCTAAGTTAGCTTGCAACGTGTCCCTGGTCTGTTAAAAATATCCTCATGAATATGGAGTCTATTATAGTACCCAGGAATTCCACCCTGGTACTTGGGATAACAGAACTCTTTTCCAAGTTTATCTTCCATCTATGTGATCGAAGAAGACTGAGAAGGGGCTCCAAGAAATCTTCCGCAAGACTAAAGAATGATGCTTGCACCAGAATATCGTCCAAGTATGGGGCTACTGCAATACCCTGAGTTCTGGCAACGGCTAGCAGAGCCCCCAGAACCTTTGTACAGATTATTGGAGCAGTAGCTAGGCCAAACGGAAGGGCAATGTACTGAAAGTGCTGGTCAAGGAATGTAAACCTCAGGAACTGAAAGTGTTCCCTGTGGATTGGAACATGAAAGTAAGCGTCCTTCAGATCTATAGTGGTCATAAAACTGGCCTTCCTGAATTAAAGGAAGGATGGACCTTATCGTCTCCATCTTGAAAGAAGGGACACTAAGAAATTTGTTTAAGCACTTTAGGTCCAGAATTGGGTGGAAAGTTCCCTCCTTCTTTGGGACCACAAAAAGGTTTGAATAACCCCAAACCTCTTTCTTCGATAGGCACCGGGACAACAACACCTAAGGAGGATAGATCCCGAATGCACCCTAGAAAGGCATCCCTCTTTTCTGGTCTGGTAGACAAATTCGAGAGAAGGAATCTGCCCCTTGGCAGATGAGATTTGAAGCCTATCTTGTATCCCTGAGATACCACCTCCAGGACCCACGGATCCTGTACGTCCTTGAACCAGGCGTCTTAAAAAAGAGACAGTCTGCCCCCTACATGATCCGATATTGAGGGGGCCGCCCCTTCATGCCGATTTGTTTTCGGCTGGCTTCTTATTCTGCTTGGATTTATTCCAGGACTGAGCCGACTTCCAAGTATTTTTAGGTTGCTCAGACACAATTGTCTTTTCTTTATGATCTTACACCTCTGGTGTGTATTTTAGATGGGCAAGTTAGTTTGGTCTGTTAGTTTATCATTTAAAAAGTTCATGTTAATGTTTGTGGCTGTTACAGGGCATTTAATATTTTGATACTTTATGGTCATCAGAATAAACCTTTTAACTGTTCGCTCTTTACGTTTGAAAATCAATATGAAAATACTAATTCTTCTTACCTTGTAAAGTGCTAATGAAATAGAAGCTGCCATTTTTCCTCCATACGATTCAGAGAATATGTAAAATGGAATTTCCTAAAATGGAAAATAGTGGGTAATAAATGTTGACGTGTAAATAAACAGTAAATATACAACATTAATGAGAGATAACAGTATCACATTAAAGTAATGCCATACACCTATAATTTAGCACATTATATACTAATATCACGTCAGTTAAGATATCATTAAAGAGACAAAGCCCACAATTTTACTTTCATGATTCAGATAGAGCGCACAATTGTAACAGAAAAAAAAAAAAAAACCTTTTCCATTTATCATCAAATGTACTTGTGTTCTTTGCTTTGTATACTTTGTTGAAGAGCATATCTAGGAGGACCCAAGAGCAAGCACAGCTTAAACACATTATGGCAGCAGTTTTGCAACAATGCTTTTAACAATGTTATACATAGTGCAAATACCGCTACCATCTAGTTCTCAAACAACTGCTGCAATATTGTGTTCTTTTCAACAAAGAATACCAAGAAAACTATGCAAATGTAATAACAGAAGTAAATTGGAACCTTTTCTTAAAAGGGACAGTAAACATTAAACAACTAAATTTGATTAAATTCAAACTCCATGTGTCATATAGCATGTTTCCAACTTTTATTCTCACAGTATTACAAATAAAAAGAATATATTTACAGTTGAATATCTAATTATGCTTCCTCTTATGACTGCCCCATAGTTGAATCCGCTTCTTCCAGCCCCCAATCACTCTGTAGCATTAAATCGGTCACGCCATAGAGAGATTACAGAGGCGCGCTGCTGATCTCCCCACACAGCCGGTGTTTGAATTGCGCATGCTCTCTACTTCAGCTTGCTTGTGTTTTTAATGAGCGCGCTGAAGAGGAAGAAGGGCCGTGTCACAACACTCCCACGGGCAGTCCTACACCAGAGCAGGATAGAACGTAAATGCTGAAGGGGAGGCTGGCTAGAGGTCTTGATTGACAGATACAATTAAAAAAATATATATATTACAAACAATTTTTTTTGTTTAATTTTTTAAATAGATATTTTAATAACAATATGCATTTGACTTTATTAAAATCGTTTAGATGCCACCTTTTTCATAAATGTTTACTGGCTCTTTAAACACTAAAAATAAATGCTAGATAGAGTGATTCATTTAAAAGGGACACTGAACCTAAATTTTTTCTTTCGTGATTCAGATAGAGCATGCAATTTCAAACAACTTTCTTATTTACTCCTATTATCAATGTTTCTTCGTTCTCTTGCTATCTTTATTTGAAATAGAAGGCATCTAAGCTTTTTTCTTGGTACTCTGGCAGCACTTTTTTATTGGTGGATGAATTTATCCACCAATCAGCAAGGACAACCTAGGTTGTTCACCAAAAATGGGCCGGCATCTAAACTTACATTCTTGCATTTCAAATAAAGATACCAAGAGAATAAAGAAAATGTGATAATAGGAGTAAATTAGAAAGTTGCTTAAAAAGGCATGCTCTATCTGAATCACAAAAGAAAAAAGTTGGGTTCAGTGTCCCTTTAAAGAAAAAATTAGTCTGAGATGTATTTTTTAAAGTTTCATTAGTGACAAAATAAGTGTAGAGTTTTAGTGTCTATAAAGCAATGGGAGCTGCCATGTTGTAACTTAGGTTACTTTCTCTGCCGTGGCCAATTAGGGACAGTTATAAATAGCTCACTGTAGCCAACTAGAGGCTGTGCATATTATAACAGTGTTCTGCACTTCCATTTCTAACAAGAACTGAAAAGATCACAATGTTAGAATGGAATAACATGAAAAGGGGACTAAATAAATAATGCAGATTGCAGATTTTTATATAAGTTTTGCTTATTTTCAGACTCCAAGTCCCAAAGTATCAGATGTAGACTTAAAGTGAAGGTCAATTTCGATGAATTAGTGCCCGGGTTTTAATAATCCTATTAAAAACAAGGGCACTTTAATTTATCAAAATTGACATTTCACTAGTTTTCTTCAAAAACTTACCTTTTAATCCTGTCAGCCGCTCCAGCGATTCCCCCGGCAGTAGGAAGCCTCTTCATCAACAGAAATGACGAATCCGGCTTCCTCCAATCAAGGCTCCCCCCCCCAGGTAGAATCATGGCCTGAGGCAATGCCGTGATTGAAGGAAGCCAGATTCGTCATTTTGGACACGCGAAGAGAGCTTACGACGGGCGGAGGAAGCGCTGCAGTGGCTGTCAGGATTAAAAAGTAAGTTTTTAAAGAAAACAAGTGAACGGTCAATTTTGATGAATTAAAGTGCCTCCGTTTTTAATAGGATTATTAAAAACCGGGCACTAATTCATCGAAATTGACCTTCAATTTAAAGTCTACAAATTCCTGTTTGTGTAATAGGTATTTTCATATGCAGGAGAGGGTCTGTTCATCCTTTCTCAGCCCCTTTAGTGGGTGTCCCAGCCTAAACTAATCAACAGTGCTAAACTGTGAGCTTCTAAATTGTATAAGTTTTATACTGGATTTTTAGATCAGTATCTGTGCATATTCTTCTTTATAGTAGTGTCTAGTACATGCAGTTATATGAAAATGGGTGTATACTGTCCCTTTAAATTGAACGCTCTATCTGAATCGTGAAAAATATTGGGGTTTCATGTCACTTTAATTAACTATTCTAAACATACATTCACCACAGGTTATACAGGTTACAACATGGCAGTTCCCATGTTGTGAGCTTTTCAGTTCCTATTAGAAGTGGAAGTGCAGAACACATATTCTGCACAGCCATTGGCTGCACACGCTAGTGACCTATTTATAACTGTCCCTAATTGGCCACAGCAAAGAAGGTAACCTAAGTTATAGACCATAAAACTTTACACTTATTTTGTCAATATTTAAACTTTGGATGAAGCAATATTCATAAACAACAGAAAATATTATAATATAGCCAAGTATACCCAGCTACTTCATAATGCCACCTGGCTGGCAACATTTTCTGTGGAGAAAAATGTATGGGGAATGATTTGTTACATATGAAGCACATTGTATACATAAAGACATACACACATAATATAAATGACTATTAATCAAGGAAAATGTGTTGATGCGTATTTCTATTAAAATTACCATTAATGGGGTATTATCTTTACAAGTATCTTTACTGTATATTTGGAAACCGTTTAATAAGCGGAATGCATAAATCATTTTTATAGGTCACATAATCTGCATATGTAATTTTACAATAAGATTCTCTTTCTCTGTAATTTACGCACCTGCCCACATTATTTAATCTGCTCTGCATCTCCAATAATCTTGCTCCTTCACAATGCGACTCCCTCCACCTTGCTGCTTCTCATACCCCCCAAGATTTTTCCTCATACTAGTTGCTTCTCCTCCCCTTCTCATTTTATAGTTTTCCCAAGAATCAAGGAGGGCCTTTAATCCAAAATCCCTTCTCCTCCATGTTTCTACTTCTGAGATGTTACTTCTTACTTGCTTGTGACACAAGGACTTCTGCAACTCACTATTCCCCTACAGACTCCCTATATATTTAATGCCCTTATTCTGCCTGCTTAGATTGGACCCTTGTCTCGATCCTCTAATGAAGAATTCCTGTTCTGGCACAAGTCCGCTACCTTGTTTCTCCTCTGCCTAGTTCTTCCTACAGGGATCCACGCTCCAATCTCATTCCTCTTCCAGAGACCTCTATCCCTTACAGAATCTCCCACTGCAATGATCAATACCGGACTTCAGAATATCTTTGCTAGTCTACTTCAAAACATCCACCTGCCCTGTTCCTGTGCCCTCAAACTTTAAAAGGGATATTGTAGGCCAGGGCTTGACAAATCTCAGCAGTCAAGGAGTCACAAATCTCGGTGTCTGCAGATCTGCTACAGAGGTATTCATTGTTAAAAGGAAAGAAAGGTCAAAAGTAAAATGTGCATGAATGCATTTCAGTTTTAAATAGAATCATTGTTTTCAATATACTTCCATTTGCAAAAACGGTCTAGTAAAAATAATTAGTTTCAGTGGCATATTCACATATGCTATGTGTGGCTAGAGTATCAGAATTCAAACATAATGCTTGCTCAGAAGGCTGGCGGTGATGTGTATTGTGTCAGTGAAGACTTCATTAGTGTCATACAAGCCACTTCTGAATCAGATGGTGTGGTGTTTCAATGCTGGTGCACAGGGCATTCACAGCATATGTGCGTATAACACTTAAAAACAGGACTAACTTTTACTAGAAGCATTTTTGTTAATGGAAATATACTGGAAAAATACTTCCCATGCACATTTCAGTTTTGACCTTTCTATTCTTTTAACTGTTTGCTAAAGACAACTCCCACAACTGCATTGATGGACAAGAAGTTGCCTCCAAAAACCTGATAAGTAGGTTCAATCAGCACAAACACATTTATATTCAATAAAAAAACAATCCATTGCACTTTCACTGTGCCTCACTCATCCACCCAAGGAACTCGCCCTACCTTGCTCCTTCACCAAAAGGTCCCCCTCGCCCATTTATGTTAGAGGCTTGACTTGCTCTAAACACCTTTCCTCCTCTACCCAGAGACTTTCTTATGCAAATATACACTGAGGATATCTTACTACCCTGTAAAACAAATCCTGAGATTCTGTTGTTCTCATGCCGAGATGCTGTTTTCCTCCTGCACCCTGACACTCACTAAGGGCCACCAATAACTTTCAATCACCTAACTCATTTATTTAGTGGCTGCATCCGTGGATGGTATACGGATAGTAAATAACACATTAAAAAGGAACATTAAGCAGTTTAAGATGATAATATACAATTATAAATCTTATATATAAAAAACCTCTGCAATATACTTATTTTGTTCCCTTTCCTGTAACTCTATTCTTAAATTGTGAGTGGAAGTGCAGAACACTGTTATATTTCACACAGCCATTGGCTGCACACTTTAGTGACCTGTTTATAACTGTCCCTAATTGGCCACAGCAGAGAAGGTAACCTAAGTTACAACATGGCAGCTCCCATTGTTTTATAGACACTAAAACTTTACACTTATTTTGTCAATATTTTAAACGGCTAATGAAACTTTAAAAAATACATCTAGATGTTATTCTCAGACTAATCTTTTTTTTTTAATGCATCATTTTATCTAGAATTTATTTAGTATTTAATGTCCCTTTAAACAAAATTACTGGCTTTTTACTAATTTTGTGGGTTTTAGTTGTACTTCACAAGGCTTGACAAATCCAGGAAACCACAACTAAAAAACTTCCCTTCTGGTACCTTACTGTCTTTATTATTCTACATTCCTTCTATGATTTTTTTTTTTTTTTTTTTTTTACAAAAACGTGTATCTGGTCATCAAAATTCTGGTTGGGGGGGCGGAGCCAACTACGGAGCAGTGAGGACGCTTGAGACCGGAGCTCCTCTGCTTCCATTGCCCAAAATTTAAATTTAAAGCCTATTTATACCCCCAAATTTCTATTCATTTGGCACACAATATTCCCCTTTATCCCTACACCCTGCCTTCTGACACTTATCTACAGATGGGACATTTCCCACGATCTGCGACACCGGAGCTTTCTACCTAAGTCCTTCGCAGCCTTTACCGGGATCGGATATCACCTACTCTACTTGCCCCCTGGCATATGGGAACAATCCCGACACCCTCCAGACACCTGTAACGCTGCTACTTTTGCAAAGATCGAAGGAGATGGGACGTCATAAAAGCCCGCGAATAGCAGCCATCTTTACTTGACTCCCGTTCATGCAAGGTGTCACGCGAAGCCTCTGGAGCAGCTGCGCCAACGCGCACATCCTTCTTACAAGCCCTATCCCTATCTATATCACACCGGACAGTGGGACTTGGTGTCTCCCCTCTCTCGACATTGCCTGGGGCTCCAGAGTGTAATCAGAAGGCAGCCGGGACAAGCTTGAGATTTACACCGGAGACAGATTCCGGCATCTACCTCCACATTCCATACCTACAACGCACAGGGAATACCGGACCCCAGCCCAGCAGAAGTCAGTGCATCTCCTCAACCTCTGACTTAGGTGGCAGAACTGTGGGTGAGACCTCTATATTCTATGTTTACTCTTCTCTGTCAGTAATTGTGACTTGTGCCCCAGCCTTTTCTATTTGAAGATTCTACAACACCGCAGCAGCATATAGCTGCTTACATTCCCTCCTGACAGCACTAATCCCCCTCTGCAATACAGCTTTTTGATCAAGTGGGCCACAATCAAAACACTCAGAAATACTATTTGCAGCCACAGCCTCTTGCAGAACTTTTGAGGCCACCTTACCACTTTTCCCCCCAATATAATCTGCAGAATCTGTATCATACCCAAGTCACTTGCTACCACTATAAAGTCTCATTCTAACGAAGACACTCTAAACAGTCCATACAGGAGCAGCATCTCCACTCCCCTGGACGTCCCCCTCTCCTCCCTTTCCCGCGTCCACCCCTAGGGCGCGGGTCATATCCTCTCTCCTTTTACCGGTCTCGCCCAGGAGGTGGTACATCCCCAGGAGAGGGGGAATCGCTCACCTATTCTACAGACCTGCTGTGAACTACTGGACCCCCCATTTTACACCCTGATATAGGAAAATGATGGGCTAGGGCACCTGGCTTTAGAGGGGCGGGGGTAACATCCCCCCAAAATTCATCTATCACTGATTCAGCAACTTCAAGCCTATACCTTTAAATTCTACTCTTTGGATAGCCTCCCGCTCATGACATGGCTCAGTCTATCAAAAGAAAACCAAAGCACCAGGAAAATCCTAAGAGGACTCTCACGGATCACTTCCATAGTAAAACCTTCTCAGATCCTGAGTTCTCAGGAGAAGATTCCAGAGATTCAGCAGCTCCAGGGGCAGATAATTCTAGACCTGAGGTGTCTCGCAAAGATAAAACCACACTTTCTCAATCAACCTTTCTAGAATCTATCAGAATCTTAACTGATAAGATGGACACTCACTATTCGTCCCTAAGACAGGAGCTCCGTCATTCAGTCGGCGAACTGAAACGCGAGATCTCTTCTTTGGGAGAGAGAACTGAAATCCTTGAGAGGAAACATGAAGATTTGGCGACTGACCATGCCAACCTCTTGGCTTACTCTCAATCTCTAGCAGAGCAAATGTCCGACCTCGAATCCAAGTTGGCGGATAACGAAGACAGATCCCGCCGCAACAACCTCAGGATCCGCGGAATTCCGGAAGATGTTTCTGCATCAAACCTCCAACAATACTTGGTTGCATTGTTTAAGATTATCCTTGACTCCACCACAGATCAAGATCTCCTAATGGACAGAGCACATAGGTCCACACGCCCCCGCAACTCCATACCTGACACTCCCAGAGACGTCATTGTACGTTTACACTACTACACCACTAAGGAGAAGATCATGAGAGCCTCCTTCACCAACAGACCCCTTAAGGAACCATACAACAAGTTACATATCTTCCCTGACCTCTCTCCATACACACTAAACAAAAGGAGGACTTTTCATCAGTTCACCCTGACTCTCAGACAAAACAAGATCAAATACAGGTGGGGATTCCCTGTGAAGTTACATATTCAATACCAAGATTCCTCTCACACAGTCTCTTCCTTAGAACAAGGCATGAAACTCCTCACCACCTGGGAACTCATTAATCCCCCTGGACTACCCCCCAGGAAAAAAGGAAAAACAGGTGATCTGGACCCCTCAGCCTCTGAATGGCACTCCAGAGCCTCTACTCCACTACCCCAAGATTTGAGCTGACCTTCATGTCCTATCTGAAGTTTCTTGTTGCACTAATATTCCTTTTCCTGGCCCTTTGAAGGACTATTTCTTTCCATCTCCCTACTGGACTTACCTCTAGGGGTTATTCTGGGATTGGGGGTGTACATACGGGTACACATCTTACTCTTCTTTCACCCCCCTACCCTAGATCTTCCCAGCTGGACGCTTATTATGAACATTCGACGGACAGGTAAGCCTAGAGCCCACATACGGGTACATATCTTACTCTACTTTTGGCTCACGGCTCCTTATTTTCCTACAGAGTTTTGATAAAGTTTTATTATGACAAACTTATATATCACAAGTCTATTTGCAATTTGTTAAATATCCAAAATGTTATTTATCTTGTTGATTTTGCTCGTTAAGTTATTGCATTCAGTCTTTGTCTTATTCTAAAGGAAATTTGGGATTCAATGTATACAAACCTAACACAGGTATTATTTGCCTAATATTATTAGCTCACCCTTCTCTTAGTATCCTTTTGTCCTTTATTCTCCTCTATCACCAGTACACTTATACCAGCTAAAAAGTTGTTATCAGAATTTATGCTCTAGGTTAAATGCCCAGGTCAACAAGACTATATTTACTCTCTCTTATAAGTTTTCCATACCACCCTCAAGCTCTTATTCTCATATCTACACCTGTTATGATACCTCCATTAACCTTCATTTTCATTTTACACCTACCTCCATCCAACTCCTTTTCCTCCCTTACTACTTACCCTCTCACCACATACGCTAAATCATACCTTTCTATATAGGATAGTCCTTATACAAATATCTACTTATCCAGTTTTCAATATTCTATACATCACCACCCTTTACTGAATCATCCCACCCACCTCTCCATCCAACATTGGGGGGCCCTGCCCCCGCTTCCTCTCGGCCCTCCCTCCCACGCCTCCTTCTTACCTCCTATTCGAACACTGCCACTATTTCTACCCCTTTCTACAGGATTGTACTTTTTTCTCTTCTCCTATTTCATCCCATCTACCTCCCTTCCCCAATACTTACTCCACCATATATCTCCACCTCTCTCCTCCACGACTCGCAGCTCCGTCTACCCGTCCTTATATTAACCCCCTACTGAATATACATTCAAGGCTCCGCCCCCCCCTTCCTCAATCCCCTCCCCCTCCCCTCATCTCTTATCCCTCTATTTACGATAGCTCAACTCAAGGTCTTTTAACATATCTCCTTACCCCTTCCCACCCATATCCCTTTCCTCCTTTTAAACAAAGCGGCTCTGGCCCGCTGTCTCCCTCTTCCCGAAATATATATCTTTATAAGTGAAGTTAACTCTTGTTCCCTACCTCTATAATTGGTACTCATCCACATTTTTCGGACTTTACCCTACCCCCCCCCCCTTTTTTTTTTTTTCTTTTTTTTTTCCCCTTCTCTTTCCTTTTTCCTCTTCCCTCTACCCCCATCCACTGATCACAACCCAAGTACACCATGAAAGGCCTACATCTTCTAACTCTTAATGTTCAGGGTTTGAACTCCCCTACCAAACGCAGCCTACTTTTTAACTATTTACGTAAAAACCACGTAGACATCGCCTTCATTCAGGAGACACACTGGACTCATGCATATACCAAACGATACACCTCCAAACATTACCCAACACTCCTAGATGCAACATTCCCATCGAAATCTAGAGGGGTAGCTATCTATATAGGCAAGAATGTCCATTATGATCAGATATATACCGAGTTAGATCCCCAAGCACGCTATATTATCGCTGTCTATAGAATAAATACCCACCTAGTTACCCTCCTTAACATATATGCACCGAATAGTAAACAAGTCAACTTCCTTAGAACTTTACTTAAGTCTATAGCCTCTATACAGCAGGGAGACCTCATATTAGGAGGGGATTTTAATCTCATATGGGATATACAATTAGACAGACTAGGACCTCCACTCTCTAGAAATGATAGAGCAACCCACTCCCTATCTTCAGCCCTCCAATCACTAATAGCACTATATGACTTATATGACGTTTGGCGCGCTCTGCACCCACAAGATAAGGAATTCACTTTCTACTCTTTTCCACATAGATCACATACGCGCATAGACTACTTTTTTGTATGTGCCAAGTTCCTTGACGATGTCTATTCTACTACTATCTCCCCAATTTCGTGGTCGGATCATGACTCACTTCACATGCAAATAGGCCCATACACCCGCCCACCTCCTTTTACTTGGCGCCTACAGGACTGGACTCTTACAGACCCACATCTTAAGACTTCTCTACAGAACATAATCACAGATTATATCTCCCTTAATGACAATGATCAGACCTCAGCACAGAATCAGTGGGCCGCCCTGAAGGCAGTGGTGAGAGGCCACCTCAACCAATTCGAATGGGAGGCTCGGGCAAAAGGCAAGTCCTCCTTATCCTCTCTAAATATTCAGCTTCGCCAACTTAGAGCAGACCTATCTCACACATATTCACCCTCTCTCAATGACAAAATCTCAGACACTATGAAACAAATCCAAACTCTTGAACTCAAGAAAACCCAATCCATGTTAGAGAAGTATAAAAGGATCTATTACCATTTTGCTAACAAAGCCTCCACGCTTCTAGCCAACAAACTTAAAAATCGCACAGCCCAAGCCAGAATCATGTCCATACGCACTCCCCTAGGGACACAGGTTACTGCCCCTCGTGAAATTGGCAACACCTTCAGGCAATACTACTCTGACCTTTATAATATAGAGTCCAATCTTGAATCTCCGGCCTCTTCAGTCCAACATATCTCTGAGTTCCTTAGATCTCTCGCCCTCCCCTCTTTATCTCTCGAGGATTCCTCCCCTCTGACATCCCCGTTCACCACACAAGAAATCTCAAAAATTATACGCAACCTAAAATTAGGGAAAGCTCCTGGTCCAGATGGATTCACAGCAAGGTTTTACAAGACCTTCTTACCCCAGATCCTCCCTATCCTCGGTAAGTTCTTCCAAGACGTACTATCAGGTACCCCTCTAGCAGCTGAATTTCTAGAAGCTACAATAGTTACCATTTTAAAACCTGGTAAACCCCCTGATCTATGCAGCAGCTATCGACCAATCTCATTGATTAACACCGACACCAAAATATATGCCAAACTCCTTGCCAATAGGGTTGCAAAAGTTATTCCCTCCCTTATAGCGAACGACCAAGTTGGTTTTATCCCGAATAGAGAAGGAGTTGATGCAACTAGACGAATCCTGGATATTCTCCATCTTGCGGACTGCCGACAAATCCCCTTCCTGGCCCTGTCACTAGACGCAGAAAAAGCGTTTGACAGGGTCAGGTGGGAGTTCCTATGGGAGACCATGACCATTTTTGGTTTTCCTACCTCCTTTGTAGGTGCGGTTCAAACCCTCTATAACCACCCCACGGCTACTGTTCGCAGGGTGGGGTTCCAATCTTCCAAATTCACGATTGCAAATGGTACCCGACAGGGGTGTCCCCTCTCCCCACTGTTGTTTGCCCTCACTATAGAGCCCTTAGCTCAATCTATCAGATCGGACCCTCATACATTAGGATTAACAATAGGTCCACATACCCATAAAATTTCCCTCTATGCAGATGACATCACTCTCTTCCTCACCTCCCCTGACACTTCTCTCCCTGCAGTCTTTACTCTCCTCGAGAAATTCGGCTCACTATGTTTCTATAAACTGAATGTAACTAAAACTGAGGCCCTTCCCATAAACATCCCTCCACAAACCCTCTCTATACTACAGTCCACCTATCACTTCCAATGGAAATCTTCTTCGCTTAAGATTCTAGGAGTTCACCTTAGCCCAGATCCCCTGACCACCATATCACAGAATTATACCGATAGACTTCCGGAATTTGGGAAGTTGTTAGATTCATGGGAGTTTAGGGAGATCTCTTGGACAGGCCGCATTGCCGCGATAAAGATGTCCTTTCTCCCCAAGGTTACATATCTTTTTAGATCTATCCCTTACAACATCCCGAGACTACTCCTTAATAGATTTCAAAGTCTAATCACTTCATATGTCTGGAGAGACCGTCGACCTAGGACTTCGGGTCGCACACTCGAAAAACAGATCTTACAGGGAGGCCTTGCTCTCCCGAATATGATCTCATATTACAATGCCGCAAGACTCTCACATATCCTTCGCTGGAATGATCCTGAGAGACATCTCTGCTGGTACTCTTTGGAATCCTCACTATTGCCCTCAAATATAACCCTCCCCGACATAATCTGGATCCCCCCCCACCACAGACGAGACGTAGACGGCCTACATCCTATTTTCAGACACACACTTCGATTTTGGGATCAAATCAGACACCACCCAGACATTTCCCCCCACCCCTCTCCCGCCATGACAATCCCTGCTGCTCTCTTCTGCCTTCCAGACTCCCACCATGACCTATGGCCACAGGCACGCGCACTACAGGTCTCCGACCTCTATGAGCTAGACACATGGCTCTCACACCCAGCAATGTGTGCGAAACTCCAACTTCCACCTAAATTACACTTTGAGGGTTTCCGATTGAGCACTCGCTTACGCACATGGGGCTACCCTAAACAAACTCTACGCCCTTTAACCACATGGGAGAAAGCATGGCGGGGAGCTCACGCTCTCCGACATCTCCTGACCCTTCACTACAATTTACTTATTAACCCGGCTCCTTCGCATAAAATTTCACAGCACCAGGCCTGGGAGAGAGAAATTGGTCTCACCCTTACTCTGGAAGATTGGCATGCCAGAATTAAAATAACCAAAAAGATCCTCCATTGTGCCACACTGTGGGAACTACATTATAAGATTTTGGTCCGTTGGCACCATGTACCAACCATCCTACACAAGATCTATCACTCTCAATCCCCAGAGTGCTGGAGAGGATGCAAGATGCTTGGTTCTCCACTTCACATATGGTGGTCTTGCCCAGTAATTCAGCCATTATGGAAGAAAGTATTTACACTCCTTCGGGCATTAGGCCTCACCCCCCCATTTACCCCTGAGGTTGCCCTCTTACACATGCGGATGCCCGACCTTACCACCTCTGGAGAAGCACTTACGATGTATGTTCTCATGGCCACAAAACTGACCCTAGCTAGAGCTTGGAGGGAGGAGAAGTCGCCAACTCTCTCTCAAGTAATCTCATCTACACATTACATTGGCCAAATGGAACAATACTCGTTCAGAGTACTTGATAGCACTAATGCCTTCCATGACATTTGGCTCCCATGGCTCACTAGGTTCCCCAATTGGTCCTCAAGCCCTTAAACCATACCATAGATCCATTAATCATCTTCTGCTTTCCCGTTCCTTCACCCCCTCTCCCTTTTTTTTTTTTTTTTTTTTTTTTCTTTTTTCTTCTCCTCCTCTTTCCCTTCTCCTCTTTCTCCTCCTCTATAACCCATTAGGTCCGTCCTACATAAATCCCAGTATTCTATATCTCTATCATGCTGAGTACCAATATCATCTTTAAACACAGACTCAATATCTAAACCTGTATTTACAATGCGTTACTTCCAGAAAAGAGACCCATTTAATGTATAGACTTGCTTTCATTCTTATTTCCATGTTTCTTATTCACTCTTTCTTTTTATATAAAAGTATGCAATATTTGACATTTAATTGTATTATTCAATGAAATTACATTGTACCTCCAATTTTGTATCTATTGGCATACTGTTGTTTAATATGTTGTCTCAATAAAAAAAAAAATTTAAAAAAAAAAATTCTGGTTGGTTTGTAAGTTTTGTTTAAAACTTTGATACTGCATGTATATTATCTTTAAGTTTAGAATATGAATACGTTTATATATTCATAATCAGTAGGGACAGTGGATATGACAAAAAAAAAAATGTTACCTGGAATTGTGGTTTGGAGTTAAAGAATTCTTTCAGAAGAACTATCATGTCAGCAGCTACAGTATCAACATCTTTTGCGAAGGCACTACTGTCAGTTGTGTAGCTGAATCCTGTACCCACAGGATTATCCACAAACAGCAAACTAGCTGCCTGCAACTGTAGAAGACACAAGAGACAACAGATTTGGTCAATTATCCATTTTTATCTACAATAATAATGACCCCGGAGTAGATCTGCAAAGCCAGTAAGATGCATTTCCTGAAAGGAGATATAGAGATAGATACATATACACACACACACAAAGTCCGGAGTAGAACTGCAAATATCATCTGCCAGGGTGCAATGTCAAAAAAAAGTATTTATAATGCAAAAAAGGCAGCACTCACTGGTCTTTAATATATGTAAAGATAAACATGACGTTTCGATGCCTAACTGGCATCTTTTTCAAATGTCCCAAAGACAGGCAAAATGGTTCCAAGGAGGTCACATCAGCTATGTGATGTTCCCAATGAGAGCATAAAGATACTGACAGTCTGTGCTTTACTTATACTGGTAGTAAGGTTGACATCGAGGCTGCAATCAGCTGTAAACAATCTGTTTCGCGCCGTACTGAGAGGTATAATTCCCACCCACACGTGTATTAATAGGCTGAACTACTGTGTGTCAACTGAGTTGTTTTACTTCAACCGCATGGCTAATTAGCATAATTGTAGGTGTTCCAATGCAGTGACGTTGCTATTCATATAGCTGTGTGTTCAAGTGTCATAGTATACGCCCACTCGTCTTGTCTGTGTTGGGAGCTCCACCAATCAGGAGGCAGACCTTACGTGAATGATGATTCTGAGTGCTTCTGGCATAACGGCATTGTACGGCGCGAAACAGATTGTTTACAGCTGATTGCAGCCTCAATGTCAACCTTACTACCAGTATAAGTAAAGCACAGACTGTCAGTATCTTTATGCTCTCATTGGGAACATCACATAGCTGATGTGACATCCTTGGAACCATTTTGCCTGTCTTTCGGACATTTGAAAAAGATGCCAGTTAGGCATCGAAACGTCATGTTTATCCCTGAATTTTAAACCTCTTTTTGTATTATTAAAAGTTAAATTTTATATATATGAAAGACCAGTGAGTACTGCCTTTTTTGTATTATATATATAGGGAAGCTTTCCCCGTAACGTCACTACAAATAAAACAACTTTTGTATTTAAGACCAGAGATAGAGAGTGCCGTCTTCTATCTTTTGATATATATATATATATATATATATATATATATATATATATATATATATATATATATATATATATATATAGATAGATATATATATATAAATATTTTTTTTTATGATGATCAGTTTTGTTAAAAAGAAAAATTATATATATCTTCTTCCCCAACAACTCTATATGACAACTATTAAAAGTAAAGTATTGTTATACCCATGTGGTGTTTCTTGGTTTCAGATCAGTATCAAGGGGACCAATCTCTTCAAAGTTCCCAAATCCACACCCTGAGGCTCCAGGCCCACCCTATAAGAAGAGGTAATTAGTGAAAGTTGAATCAGTGCGCATGTATTTGTAAAGACTGTAGTCATATGAAAGATCTCCATTCACTCACCTGAAGCCACATAACAAGTGGCAATTCTGTGTATGCTTTGGTAGGGTGGTCTGCGTGGTACAGCCACCAAAACATGTAAGCATTGCTTCTCACGGCTACATATCCCCATGCTTCCTCTGGTTCCCTTATCTTTATTGCCAAGCCTGTATTAGACAAATGGTAAATGTAGCACTAATATCATTTTTTGTATCATTAATAAAAAGAAAAGCTGAAAGTACAATTTGTGTTAGTATAAAACAGTGCTGCCCAAGTTTTTGGTGCAAGGGGACGTAGGTTCAATCACTTACTGATGTCAAACACATTATATTAATATAAATGTAAATATAACAATGAAGCTACTATATTGGAAAGTTTACTGTGAAACTTTGTAGAAAGCTGAAACTCAGGTCACTCATTTACAACAGAAAATATTCCATTTATGGTCAAATACAGTATTGTGCAATCTTAATAAGCATTAATAAAAAAATGTTTAAAGGGATATTAATAATATTGTAATATACAGTGTTTTCCCCAGGATCTACTTAGGGCTAGATTACAAGTGGAGCGCTAAATTATCGCCCCCCTCCCCCCCCAAATGGGCTGTGGGCGCACGATAATTAATCAGCCATTACAAGTGGCTGATTATTGCTACCACGACCTCGGTGTGGCAGCAGCCTTATAGAAACTAAAAGTAGTTTACAGAAACCTTTACCGTTATATTGTCAATATTTATACTAATATAATTATAAAACAATATTTCGATATATTATTCTAAGACTAGAGTGCATCATTATGTCTAGCATGTATTAAGTGTTCAATATCCCTTTAATAGAGTATAGCAAACATTACAATCAACAGCTTGTCAATGGAGCACTAGGAATAAACGATCTATGACAAATGTTATTTAAAGTGATGGTAAACCCAAGCGTATAACAAACGCTAGAATTTGTCATCACATTAATCAAGAAGGATACTAGTTATACAACAGTTATTCTTTCTAAATACCGGGTGCGTGACTCATTACAAATTCACATGAACAGCCCTGCACTATCACAAGCTGAAAATTACCCAGTAAATTTATGTTAAAAGGGATATGAAACCCCAAAATGTTCTTGGGTGATTCAGGCAGAGCATACAATTTTTTTAAAAAAATATTCCAATTTACTTCTATTACCAAATTTGCTTTGTTCTCATAACATTATTTGTTGAAGAGATACCTAGGTATGCATCTGGGGCACTACATAGCAGGAAATAGAGCTGGCATCTAGTGCTTTTGCAAATGGATACCATTCTTGCAAAATTACTGCCATGCAGTGCTCCAGAAATAGGCAGCATAGCATACATCTCTCAACAAAAAAATACAAAGAGAACGAAGCAAAAAAAGAATAAAAGTAAATTAGAAAGTTTCTCTAATTTTCTCATAAAATAAAAATATCCCTTTAAATGGCTTTATAGAAATACCACTTAATTCTGTATCTTGTAATTTACTTTACCCACCTGAAGCTGAAGACAGAAGAACCAACAAGAGAAACTTCCCAGTCAGTTCCATCTTTGCACTGAGATAGTAGTCACATGCCTCCTAATCATGAGCTAGTCATGTGATCAGCAATGAGAACTCTGAAAAGAGGCTTGAGACGCATACATAGGTCACATGACATGATTTAGCTCTGGGTTGTTGGCAGCCACCAGAAATTACCAATCGGATAATGTTGCAAGTGTGTCGCTAGCGCCTAGTGAAATTATGCACCATGACTAATGCATACACATATATTTATATATAATAATGACAAGTGTATTGCAAATCGCGTGAAGGGCAGGCGTACTGCAAAAATATGCACGACAAGAAACAAGTATGGTTACCTACAGATATAATAAATAATAAACTATTGCTTACATCTATGTTTTTATAACATATTCACTAAAGTCTCCAAAAAACTTGTTTAGGACAAACGCTTTTCTTATTAGAGATAAATATTAAATATATTAGAGGCAAACTAATTATATCTCTAAATCCCATGAGAACGTTGAAGCCCTAATGATTTATTTTATATTAAACGGTGAATGTGTATATATGCTACGTATATTATATACGTGTTTTTACCAACTATAATTTGTGTAACGTGAAACTACGCATGAGGGTATTGAACGTACGAGCTTTACTGGTTACTGAAGTATAACATCATCACGGTGCGACGCTCTTGCAAGATGGCGGCGCCCACCAATGTGCGTGTGAGGCTGGCTTTTGACTACCCGCCACCGGCTATCCCGGAGAGTTGTATGTTCTTGCTGCTGGTGGATGTGAAGAGATGCCGTGTGGTTACTGATCTGGGCAGTATTATTCGTGAGAGATTCTTTTACGGACAAAGGGGCGGTCTGAGTCTGTATGTGGATGACTGTCTGCTTCCTCCTGGGGAGAGCATCCAGGTTATCCGCGATAATGACAGCATCAGGTGCGTCTAAATGCTGAGGTGTGGAATCTAGGAAAGAGTGGGTTTCCAATACTTTTACCGCATATTAACTGGACCGATGTTTTAATTATTCAATAAAATATATAAACGAATGATGTTGGCATATTTCTGATAGAGACATGGGCATCTGGACCTTTATTAATATCAGATACCTTGTGTTTTTAGCTGATGTCTAAAAGTAATGTTAAACTCAACCCTTTATAAAAACAGATCCAGAATGTTAGTGATATTTTAGGTGGTGTTTAATTCATCAATTGTAATGAAGTACAGTATAACTTACCATAAGTTTGTCTGCCCACTTCAAAAGTCTTTTTTTATAAGCTAAAGATTTGAACTGTTCTCCAATCAGCGATCTTGTCTTTGGGCACTTTTGTTGTTGCTAGAGCTCTGATTGGAGAACATTTGAAACCACTGGCTCACAGAAAAGAAATACTTTTGAACTGGGTTTCCGGAGCGTGGGGTATTTTAATTTCAGCACTATAATAAGTTATAGTGCATCTTCCTTCCAACTGATAAACTAAATCTGAAATATTATTAACATTCCAGATCTCTCTTTATAAAGGGGAGAGTTTACCATCACTTTAAGTGGGCATATTAATGGCAGGAATTGTGGACCCATGGGTAGATCTGATGTGCGGATGGTGCTGCAGAGCCAAAGATCTACTCTCTTGTTTAATATGTGCATATGGTTGACAGAACTGCATGGGTCCGACCAGATGCAACTGCACCACATTTTGGAGATCGGGAGAGGCCTACAAGTCACATCTCTCATCCACTGTGAAATTTGGTGGAGGATCTGTGATGATCTATGGGTGCTTCAGTAAGGCTGGAATCGGGCAGATTCATTAGATTCTGCAAATGCTCTAAATGACAATATTTTTGTTTGGAATGTGGTAGAAATGTTAGCAGTTTTATAGAATAAAACAAAAACACTAATTTTACTCAAACACCTATAAATAGTAAAACCAGATAATCTAATAATTTTGCAGTGGTCACTTATATGGCTTTTATGTTTTGTGAGAGTACCACCACATCTGCCATCTCATAACAGGTAATATTTATAATCATCATGTCAATACTCAAGTTTTCACAAGAGGGGCTGCAAAATATACCAAACATAAATAATTGTGTCCCTTTTGCTTTTCTCAGTTACTGAGCATACTATATCAATCAATAATTGGTGAGTACCGGCACTCCTCCTCCTTTTTTTGTTTTGCAAAAGAAGCACACTGTGTGTGTATGTATGGGTGTGGATATAAAACGTCTACACACCCCTGTTAAAATGTCAGGTTTCTGTGATGTAAAAAAATGAGACAAAGATAAATCATTTCAGAACTTTTTCCACCTTTAATGTGACCTATAAACTGTACAAATCAATTGAAAAACAAACTGAAATCTTTTAGGTAAAGGGAAATAAAAAACTAAAATAATATGGTTGCATAAGTGTGAACACCCTTTAACTAATACTTTATTGAAGCACCTTTTGATTTTATTACAGCACTCTGTCTTTGCCCACTCTTCTTTGCAAAAACACTCTAAATCTGGGGGCATCTCCCGTGCACAGCCCTCTTCAGATCACCCCACAGATTTTGAATTGGATTCAGGTCTGGGCTCTGGCTAGGCCATCCCAAACCTTTAATCTTCTTCTGGTGAAGCCATTCCTTTGTTGATTTGGATGTATACTTTGGGTCGTTGTCATGCTGAAAGATGAAGTTCCTCTTCATGTTCAGCTTTCTAGCAGAAGCCTGAAGGTTTTGTGCCAATATTGTCTGGTATTTGGAACTGTTCATTATTCCCTCTACCTTGACTAAGGCCCCAGTTCCAGCTGAAGAAAAACAGCCCCAAAGCATGATGCTGACACCACCATGCTTCACTGTGGGTGTGGTGTTCTTTTGGTGATATGCAATGTTGTTTTTGCGCCAAACATATCTTTTGGAATTATGGCCAAAAAGTTCAACTTTGGTTTCATCAGACCAGAACACCTTTTGCGACATGCTTTTTGTAAACTTCAGATGTGTTTTTGCAAAATTTAGCTGGGCTTGGATGTTATTTTTTTGTAAGAAAAGGCTTCCGTCATGCCACTCTACCCCATAGCCCAGACATATGAAGAATATGGGTGATAGTTGTCACATGTACCACACAGCCAGTACTTGCCAGATATTCCTGCAGCTCCTTTAATGTTGCTGTAGGCCTCTTGGCAGCCTCCCAGACCAGTTTTCTTCTCATCTTTTCATTAATTTTGGAGGGACATCCAGTTCTTGGTAATGTCACTGTTGTTCTTTTGTACCCTTCTCCTGACTGATACCTTTTAATAATGAGATCCCTCTGATGCTTTAGAAGCTCTCTGCGGACCATGGCTTTTGCTGTAGGATGCGACTAAAAAAAATGTCAGGAAAGACCTACTAGAACAGCTAAACTTTATATGGGGTTAATCAGAGGCACTTTAAATGATGACAGGTGTGTACTGACTCCTATTTAACATGATTTTGAATGTGATTGCTTAATTATGAACACAGCTACATCCCCAGTTATAAAATTACACTTATGCAACCATATTATTTTTTATTTCCTTTTACCTAAAAGATTTCAGTTTTGTTTTTCAATTGAGTTGTACAGATGAAGCTTGCACTCACTGGGTTTTTAGAAAAAGTGCTTTATTTAGCACAAAAATTTGAAAATGTGACGTTTCGGGGATCAATCACCTCTTCATCAGACATATATATATATATATATATATATATATATATATATATATATATATATATATATATATATATATATATATATATATATATATATATATATATATATAATATATATATATATATATATATATAAAAACATCAAGGCTGTATTGCGGTTTCCTGCCATGACAAACAGTCACTGTGAAGACCTCTGTGAAGTATGCCTAAGCTCGGTGAGTGAATGGAAAGACAATGTGGATCAACAGGGGTAGGTACTCACTGGATTCTTTGCAGCAAATAAATGGAGGGGTTAGCAGATGATTCTCCGGTAACTTGACCAAACGGCACGGCCACCGCTGCACCTCTGGAAGACCGGTGAATTCTAGGACATCCACTCCTTGCGTCCGCTCTCTGGCGTGGCTGCACTTCCTGTCAAACCCCTGTGTTGATACCGGCCAATCCGTGCTCGTCTATGACGTAGCTCCACCGCTTGGCCAATCCTTCTGAGGAAACTTCGAAATCCAAGTCCGGGGGACGAATGGGAAATCCCAGGTAATTTTACCAGGAATCAAAAGTTCGTTTATAGACCTGGCTTTGTAAAAGGGATGATAGATGAATGAAGAAAGAAAAAAGCCAAATGCGGTCTTAAAATCAAACGTCCAATTTATTGGTCAATTTAAAAGTATTGACAGTACTCAAAGCGAAAAGTCTAACATGTTTCGGCCCACGGCCTTACTCATAGACATAAATTTCTTAGTGAAAACCGCCAGTATTTAAAAGCAGTAGTGAGTATCTATTGGTTGTCATTGTTTAACAAGTAACAAGCGTTAATCTATTTAAACACTGTGGAGAACCTAGCTAACAAAGCTGTTGCATAAACACATAATTGCTACAAGCCTATATGGGATTAACATAGGTAATTGGCGTGTAAATTCCAGCCAACAAATGCTTCATACTTATATAAAAATAAACCATATGTAACGGCTAGTTTAAATTAAATGCAGACAGGTTGCAATTTCTCATCCATGAAACATAGGAGGCTAAAGGAAAAAATGATTATTATTATTAAGTTGCAATAGTAATTTTCAGATATAGACACAAACACATGTGGTCCTGTGTGCAATTCAAAGTACATCAACATGAAGTGTTATTATATGATTACTATTATAAGCAACAAAATAGAGATGAACTCTGTTTCATAAACTAATATTTCTAAATAAGTGAATGAAAATAACAGATGATAGGTCATGATAAGATAAACTAAAAGACTTATATAGCTCAGACTCATATTGATATTAAATGGATTGTATCACAGCACTCACAGGACTGTTAAAAACTATATTTTTATGTTTAGTAATCTGAAACCTGATACATCTTAGTTTGTTTTAATAGTTTGGTACTAAAAGACCTATGGTGGTGAGAAACTATGCAGTTATAACACAGATCATCCTATTAATGTTAGAAACAAATACAGGGGGATAATACAATTTGAGTGAATAAACAATGTGACATTGATGATTATTTTAATTTATTTGTTTACTCAGGAAGATATTCCTAGTTGCAAAAAATGGGGGAAAAGAATATTATGTTATGGGCATGAAAAACCCCCCTCATATATGGACCATATTAGTTGTTCCAAAACAAGTAATTGGAAGGATACATGTTCATGTAAACAGTGGTGAGTACTATTTATAAAAGATCAACCAAATATGAGTAGTGTTGTCAAGAATTGTTTAGACCCTAAAATATCGGGTGCTCAGTTGATTACTCCCAAAAGTTTATAATGTCATTGATGGAATTATACCCATCAGGGATACGTGACTTCAAAGTAAAGATCCAAAATGCCTCTTGTTTTAAAAGGGCTTTGTTGTGATCACCACCCCTGTTAAGGACTTGTATATGGTCAATGACCATCCATCTGAAAGTTGTATTGCTACAAGCATGTTTCTGAATAAAATGTTTAGCCATATCAGACACAGGCTCCGATCGTTTAATATCAGATAAATGTTGTCGTATGCGTTCTCTTACCTCCCTTGAGGTACATCCCACATATTGTTTGGGGGTACATGTGCACCAAATCATATATACAGCAAATTTTGTGCGGCAATTGACGCAACGTTGCACTGTATATGACTTGTTAGTGGTTGAGGAGGAGAAAACGTTTCCCTTCTGGATAAAGCTGCAAGGGATACATGCACTGTACCCACATTTATACATGCCCCTGGATTGTAACCACGAGCTTGTAGTTGTTTTTTCTTTGGGTAAAGCACTTGGGGAAATGATATTTCCTATAGTGCATCCCTTCCTATAGGAAAATCTGCATCCTTTGTCGATAAACGGAACCAATCCCTCATCTGCCTTAACGACACGCGTCGTACAGGGTACGTCTTGCACAAACTGGTCTTTAAAGACCGGCGACGTACCCTGTACGACGTTGGGGTTGAAAGCGGCTGGAAGCGATCCTGATCGCTTCCAGCCGCTTTCCGGTTATTGTAGTGATGCCTCGATATCGAGGCATCACTGCAATAACATTTTTCCCCATCCGATGCAGAGAGAGCCACTCTGTGGCCCTCTCTGCACCGGACATCGATGCCGCGATCTTGGTACCCAAGATGGCTCCCAATAATGTAGAGGGTGAGGGTTAGAGAGCTGTTTGGGGGGGGGGGGGATCAGGGAGGTTTGGGGCTAAGAGGGCTCCTACACAGCAGCATATGTAAATATGCTCAAGAAAAAAAAAAGATACCTTTTTATTTTAGTACTGACAGACTTTCTGCCAGTACTTAAGATGGCGGGGACAATTGTGGGGTGGGGGAGGGAAGAGAGCTGTTTGGGAGGGATCAGGGGGTCTGATGTGTCAGGTGGGAGGCTGATCTCTACACTAAAGCTAAAATTAAGTAATCCAGTAAAGGGGCGCACCACAGAGACACTCAATCCAAAGTAAAAGTTACTGTTAGTTTATTTCGGCACAAATGTTAAAAGCATAAGGTCAGGCACACAGGCCCAGCAGGCTCACAGGTAAAAACATAACACAGGTGTGTCAGATAGTCAAGCAGACATGTTTCGTGAGCATGCTCACTTGTTCACTGCATATTGGGCTAATCTGACATACCTTTACTTATACCATAGTTTTAAAGACACAGTGTAATTTAGTGTGATTTATGTAATGGTATAAATAACAATGGACTCTAAACTGTATACTTAAGTTTATAAACACTATATATCAAACTGAAAATGAAAATAAGTCAGACAAACAGTTTAAAATATATAAACCTATCACTCATGATAATTAAATAATTCTGTTAAGTGTTTATAAAGGGAATATTTACTGCTATCTGCAGCTATAGAAATTGTATATTCCACTCCAGCTGTATAAACTTTTTGTTTTACTTGTTATAACACGTATAGAAAGAATTGTCCTAATTTAAACCCTTGTAGTTTAGAGACAATATGAGGTATATATAAATCCAATGCGTAAAGGGGGGAGGGGAAATTTTGTAATAGTGTGTGATTACATGCAAAGAAGAAATGCAATTATTTAAGTAAATAAATCAAGGTCCCTCCTCATATTTAAACCTTGAGGGTTGCTTGTCTTAAGTGAAAAAATCCAATAGACCTCTCGTTTATTTAATTTATCCTCCCTGTTGCCTCCTCTTCTCCAATGGGGTACATGATCAAATCATGTTTTTATTGTAATTATCAGCTTTGGCCCTTTGAGCCGCTTCTGTAAGATATTCCTGTATTTGTAATTTTATTTATATGTGCTTTTTACATTTTTTATATATAGTCTTTTATTACTGATGCTTTTTAACATGGTTCATTAAATAATCTTCTTTTATCTCTCTGTGAGTATATTTATCCCTTGGCCTCTTGTTGGCGCTGTATTCACTTCTTACTACTTGTGCATATTCTTTGGAGGTTGGTTAGGATCTCTGTTTGGATACAGCTTGGGGATTACCTTAGCGCTTGTACACACACCCTTTTTCACTACATGATCAATTCCTTGTAAGGTTAAACTTGACATGTCTGAGTCATGAAGACTTTTAAAATGTCTAGAAATTGGAGTGTCTGATTTTTCATCTTTCCCAGATCGTAAATGTTCTAAGAACCTATCTTTGATAGGGCGCTTCATTTTACCTACATACTGACAATTGCAAATTCTGCATGTCAAGAGATAAACCACATGAGTGGTGTTACAGTTAATGAAAAAATTTATTTTGTGATCATTTTTTGTTGTACTGGAATGAAAAGTGTCTCCCTCTAATACATGTTCACAGGTTGTACAATCTTTTCTTCTGCATTTATAAAAGCCTTTCTTTCCTTGTAGCCAGTTAGTCTTGGTTTTATTCATCATATCAGAAGGTGATAGATGATTGGCTAAGGTTTTACCTCTCCTAGGTATAAAGTTAATTCCCTGATGCACTATCTCCTTCAGGATAGGATCTGTGTACAAAATGGGAACACTTTCCCTTATTATATCACAGATTTTGTAGTAGTCTGTACTTTAGGTAGTTATAAATTTAGGTGCAGTAGTCATGGATTGCTTGTTCTCTTTCTTTCTATATTTGAGGAAATGTTCTCTAGGTATGTCTTTTATACTCTCTTTCGCTTCATCTAGAATATTATCAGTGTAGCCTCTTTGCTTTAATCTATTGGTGATTATCTTGCTATTTTCCTCATATTGTTCTTCATTAGTACAATTTCTTCTTGCCCTAATGTACTCTCCCTTAGGGGATGCCCTTAAGTACATGTTTGGGATGGCAAGACTTGAATGACAAGAGAGTATTGCCTGCAGTGGGCTTTCTATAAAGGCTGGTTTCAATTTTATTCTCTGTCATATTGGCAGAAATTTTTAAATCTAGAAAGTTGATGGTTTCTGCATTGTTCTCTCCTACAAATCTAATTCCATCATCATTGTGATTCATGAACTCACAAAAGGAATCTGCTTCAGATTCACTACCCTCAAATACAAAGAACAGGTCATCAATGTACCTATAGAAATGCTTTATTTTATTCCTAAAGGGATTTCTCTCTCCAAAGACGTGGTACAGCTCCCACCACCCCATAAAGAGGTTGGCATAGGAGGGGGCAAACTTTGCCCCCATTGCTGTACCACGCCTTTGGAGAAAGAATTCAGTGCCAAACATAAAAAAATTATGTGTTAGGAGATACTCAATAGCTCTTAAAATAAAAGTCTTAGTAGCTGAGTCATATTCACTATATGAATCAAGGAAAAATTCTGTGGCAACCATACCCTTATTGTTTTGTATACAGGTATAGAGAGAGGTGACATCCACCACTAAAAATATGAAACTAGATTCCCATCTTACTTTATCTAATTTTGTCAGAATAGCAGTTGTATCTTGTATATAGGTTAAGAGTCCTTTGACTAAGGGTTGTAAAAAGGTGTCTATCAGATCACTAAGAGGTTCATTCAGGGAACCAATCCCTGCAATGATGGGACGCCCTGGAGGACACACAGGATCCTTATGTATTTTTGGAAAATAATGGAAAATAGGGGCAACTGGATGAGAGGGTATAAGTGCATCTTTAGTAGCAGCACTAATTATATTATTATGTTTAGCAAACAGAACAATACCCACCAATTCATGTTTGTATAACTTCGTGGGATTATTCTGTAGTTTGCTATATACCTCTTTATCATCCAGTTGCCTCCTAGCCTCCATTATGTAGTCTGTTTTATTGAGAATAACGAAATTTCCCCCTTTGTCTGAGGGTCTAATGAGGATTGATTCATTATCAGATAAACTTTTTAACGCATGTTTTTCACTAGCTGTTAAATTAGAAGAGTTATTGGGTTTTTTTTAATTTTTCTCACTCAGCATAGTGAGTTTTTCCTCAATTGTTTTTTGAAAAATGTCCAAAGCTTTTGGACGAGCATGTACAGGGTAAAAAGAGCTTTTCTTCTTTACATGCTCACATCTAACTTCTAATCCTTTAGAAATATCACTGTTGGATGTATCACCTTCCCCCATTAATTCATTTAAGTCATTGATAGTGCACAATTCAGAAAAAGAAAACAGATTATCAGAAATTTCATTATTTGTTGTTTTTTTTGGTCTCAGTTTTGTTTGACTCCTGCTCACTCATCCCATAAAAATGTTTCTGTAGAGCGAGCTTGCGCACATACCGATTCACATCTAACACAGTTTCAAATAGGTTAAAGTGTGCGGAGGGAACAAAATTGAGACCTTTGGATAAGAGAGAGATTTGAGTTTCATTTAAAGGAACAGTAGACAAATTTATGACATTTAAATTCAGGTCTGTTGTTTCTGTCCTTGTGATCTTGTCACATATTTCTTGTGGAAGGACTTGCCCCTGTATCCCTGTTTGACCTGACCGGACATCTTGGGCTTTATTTTTGTTTTTCTTGTTGTTACTTTTGCCTCTTCTTCCTCTATGTGTTTTTTTTCTTGCTGTTCCTGCAATTGTACCTTCCCCGTTTTTTGACTTCTCACTAGTACCTTCTTCTGGCTCCAATTCCTGTAACGAATGAAACACTGCTGTAGCACATTCTTCTGTGTTCTCATTATCTGATGAGTCTATCTCATATTCAGTGTCTGAGAATGTGACTGATTTTCCTTTTTGTTTGCCAGAACCCTTCTTGTTAAGATTCTTTTTGCCTAATTTATGTGACCTGAATTTATTCCTTGAGTATTCCTCATATGACCATTTGTATACTTGATTTGATTCGTAATCCTTTTTATCTCTTGACATTTTATTAGATTTAAAATGCCAAAGTTCCTGTCTGAAACTAATCATTGACTGTTCAAATTTTTTATCATATTCTTTAAATTCTTTTTCTCTTTGAAATTCTCGCAGTTGTATTTGCACTTCTTTCATCTCTTGCAACAGATCCCTCCTTAGCTTTCTTTTGAAATCTATTAATAGGTCAATTAGTGCAAAGGAGCAGGTGTCCAAAATGTTGTTCCATTTTTTAATGAAATCAGTGTCATGTAATGAATGATGGAAATTTTTTGATTCTCAATCCCCTTGGAATACGTTTGTCATTCTTATATATCAAAATGGATTTAATGTCCAGATCTAACTTTATATCCTTTTTGCGCAGAGAATCAATTTCAAAGAATAGCGTGTCAGTAGTGTGTGCAACTTCTTCATATACATCATTGGATTCCTCATTAAAGTCCCTTAGTACATAACATTCCATTTCTTCATTATCCATTTTAGCATATGTTATTTATTAATATCAGGTGAAACTGTATACAATTTAAAAAGTCCAATACCTGTGAGCCTAAGATTTCTGATAACGTTAGTGCCTCTAGTGCAATATTAGCAAAAAACAACCCACCTCGTCTTCAGCCGAATTTGAAACAATGCAGAGAGTATGTATCCCGGACCGGAACGGATGTCAGCGTGCAGGTCTATCTTTCAGCCTGCATGTTCGTCAAATGACAAAATATTGCTTGAGAAAAACAGCTAGGAAAGAACAATATGCTGTAAACTCTTACCCGCCTTCACTTCTGTGGGTATTCCTCTGATTCCTTCCTCCGGACGGCAGCTTCCACACAGATAAGCAGAAATTAATCAAAGTGTACAATGTGGTTCTGTGTGTGTAGCGCTCAACTCACCGCTCCCAATGCGATGACTGCAGGGGGTGGAGAGATCAGTCCTCCAGACGGCCCAAAGGAGAGTGGGTGTAATCACAGAATGTCCCGTTATGCAGCCCCAAATTAAGTCTGCCAACTTAAAAAGCAAGTATAAAGTAATCCAGTAAAGGGGCGCACCACAGAGACACTCAATCCAAAGTAAAAGTTACTGTTAGTTTATTTCGGCACAAATGTTAAAAGCATAAGGTCAGGCACACAGGCCCAGCAGGCTCACAGGTAAAAACATAACACAGGTGTGTCAGATAGTCAAGCAGACATGTTTCGTGAGCATGCTCAGTTTAGAGTCCATTGTTAATTATACCATTACATAAATCACACTAAATTACACTGTGTCTTTAAAACTATGGTATAAGTAAAGGTATGTCAGATTAGCCCAATATGCAGTGAACAAGTGAGCATGCTCACGAAACATGTCTGCTTGACTATCTGACACACCTGTGTTATGTTTTTACCTGTGAGCCTGCTGGGCCTGTGTGCCTGACCTTATGCTTTTAACATTTGTGCCGAAATAAACTAACAGTAACTTTTACTTTGGATTGAGTGTCTCTGTGGTGCGCCCCTTTACTGGATTACTTTATACTTGCTTTTTAAGTTGGCAGACTTAATTTGGGGCTGCATAACGGGACATTCTGTGATTACACCCACTCTCCTTTGGGCCGTCTGGAGGACTGATCTCTCCACCCCCTGCAGTCATCGCATTGGGAGCGGTGAGTTGAGCGCTACACACACAGAACCACATTGTACACTAAAGCTAAAATTAACCCTGCAAGCTCCCTAGAAGATCCCTAATTAACCCCTTCACTGCTAGCCATAATACACGTGTGATGTGCAGCGGCATTTAGCAGCCTTCTAATTACCAAAAAGCATTGCCAAAGCCATATATGTCTGCTATTTCTGAACAAAGGGGATACCAGAGAAGCATTTACAACCATTTGTGCCATATTTGCACAAGTTGTTTGTAAATAATTTCAGTGAGAAACCTAAAATTGCGAAAAAAATTGTTTTTTTTTTAAATTTGATCGCATTTGGCGGTGAAATGGTGGCATTAAATATACCAAAATGGGCCTAGATCAATACTTTGGGTTGTCTACTACACTACACTAAAGCTAAAATTAACTCTACAAGCTCCCTAATTAACCCTTTCACTGCTGGGCATAAAACACGTGTGGTGCGCAGTAGCATTTAGCAGCCTTCTAATTACCAAAAAGCAACGCCAAAGCCATATAAGTCTGCTATTTCTGAACAAAGGGGATCCCAGAGAAGCACTTACAACCATTTATGCCATAATTGCACAAGTTGTTTGTAAATAATTTCTGTGAGAAACCTAAAGTTTGTGAAAAAGTGACCCTTTTTTTTATTTGATCGCATTTGGCGGTGAAATGGTGGCATGAAATATACCAAAATGGGAAAATCTGCATCCTTTGTCGATAAACGGAACCAATCCCTCATCTGCCTTAAGCATAGGTAAATGTCTGCGGATGATCTTACAAATGCTATTGTAGTCAGATGAATATTGGGTAACAAAGGTGACCCGGTCACTGATGGAATCAGTCCTTCTAGGTTTGTTGACCAACAGAGTTTTCCTATCCAAACAGTCCACTTCCTTTTTGGCCTTTTGAATGGCAGTGTTATTATAACCCCTACTCATGAGTCTATGGGTAAGATCTTCACTTTGTAAAACACAATCCTGTGTTTCAGAACAGTTTCTTTTTATTCTGATATATTGTCCCTTTACTATGGCATAGGGAACATTTAAGGGATGATTGCTTCTGCCATGCAGAAGAGTATTGCCTGATATAGGCTTTCTGAAAATTTGTGTTTTTATATTATTGGTGCCAGCCAAATTACTTAGCTGGACATCCAAAAAATTAATAGATGTTTTGTTTGTTTCAAAAGTAAACTTCAGGCCCCATTCATTTTCATTTAGATATCCAATGAAATCTTCAATGAGTGTAGGCTGGCCAGTCCAAATCAACAGCAAATCGTCAATGAAACGGTGGTAGCTTTTGATATACTGGAGAAAAGGATTCTGTTCCCCATATATCATGCTAAGTTCAAACCAACCCATTACCAAATTAGCATATGAGGGCGCAAATTTCACCCCCATTGCTGTACCTTGCAGTTGGAGATAAAAAGAATCATCAAACTTGAAATAATTGTGTGTCAATAAAAATTGTAACACATCTAAAATAAATTGAATAAATTCTTTGGTGTAGTTCATTTTATTCTCCAAATAGAATTTAACGGCAAGGATCCCCATAGTGTGGGGGATAGATGAGTATAAGGCTACAACGTCTACTGTTAGCCAGGAAAAGTCTTCCTGCCATATAAAGCCATCAAAGATTTGAAGTACGTGTTTAGTGTCTTTCAGAAAACTCGGTAAGGTGATAACAAGTGGCTGCAGTATGCTGTCCAGCCATTCTGATAGGGGTTCACAAAGTGAACCGATACCAGACACAATCGGTCTACCTTTTACATTCACAATGCTCTTATGCACCTTAGGCAAGACATGTATAATAGGGGTTATCTACAGACAAAAAAATCGAAGGTTTTGTCATCAATGTGGCCAAGCATATGGTCCATATATGAGGGTTTTTTTCATGCCCATAACATAATATTCTTTTCCCCCATTTTTTGCAACTAGGAATATCTTCCTGAGTAAACAAATAAATTAAAATAATATTCAATGTCACATTGTTTATTCACTCAAATTGTATTATCCCCCTGTATTTGTTTCTAACATTAATAGGATGATCTGTGTTATAACTGCATAGTTTCTCACCACCATAGGTCTTTTAGTACCAAACTATTAAAACAAACTAAGATGTATCAGGTTTCAGATTACTAAACATAAAAATATAGTTTTTAACAGTCCTGTGAGTGCTGTGATACAATCCATTTAATATCAATATGAGTCTGAGCTATATAAGTCTTTTAGTTTATCTTATCATGACCTATCATATGTTATTTTCATTCACTTATTTAGAAATATTAGTTTATGAAACAGAGTTCATCTCTATTTTGTTGCTTATAATAGTAATCATATAATAACACTTCATGTTGATGTACTTTGAATTGCACACAGGACCACATGTGTTTGTGTCTATATCTGAAAATTACTATTGCAACTTTATAATAATAATCATTTTTTCCTTTAGCCTCCTATGTTTCATTGATGAGAAATTGCAACCTGTCTGCATTTAATTTAAACTAGCCGTTACATATGGTTTATTTATTTTTATATAAGTATGAAGCATTTGTTGTCTGGAATTTACACGCCAATTACCTATGTTAATCCCATATAGGCTTGTAGCAATATGTGTTTATGCAACAGCTTTGTTAGCTAGGTTCTCCACAGTGTTTAAATAGATTAACGCTTGTTAATTGTTAAAACAATTAATGACAACCAATAGATACTCGCTACTGCTTTTTAAATACTGGCGGTTTTTCACTAAGAAATTTATGTCTATGAGTAAGGCCGTGGGCCGAAACATGTTAGACTTTTCGCTTTGAGTACTGTCAATACTTTTAAATTGACCAATAAATTGGACGTTTTGATTTTAAGACCCGCATTTGGCTTTTTTTCTTCTTCATTCATCTATCATCCCTTTTACAAAGCCAAGTCTATAAACAAACTTTTGATTCCTGGTAAAATTACCTGGGATTTCCATTTCGTCTCCCACGGACTTGGATTTCGAAGTTTCCTCAGAAGGATTGGTCCGAGCGGTGGAGCTACGTCATAGACGAGCACGGATTGGGCCGGTATCAACACAGGGGTTTGACACGAAGTGCAGCCACGCCAGAGAGCGGACGCAAGAGTGGATGTCCTAGAATTCACCGGTCTTCCAGAGGTGCAGCGGTGGCCGTGCCGTTTGGTCAAGTTACCGGGAGAATCATCTGCTAACCCCTCCATTTATTTGCTGCAAAGAATCCAGTGAGTACCTACCCCTGTTGATCCACATTGTCTTTCCATTCACTCCCCGAGCTCAGGCATACTTCACAGAGGTCTTCACAGTGACTGTTTGTCATGGCAGGAAACCGCAATACAGCCTTGATGTTTTCTCTTGCATTTTTTACCATTACAAGCGAAAGGGAAGCTTGTTTACATCTATGACTGTTTTTTGTGTTTTTTTGCACTTTTGTTCGTAGCAGCTGGGACTTTGGACTTATTGTTCGTTTTCTATATATATATTCACTCATATATATATTTTTTCAGTCCAGTGGTCCACAATCACAAAGGAGAACTTTAACTACGAACTGTTTTTTGCATCAATATGGTTATTTAGTTTTGACACCATCTACTTCTGCTTTTGCAACCATTTTTTAGGTTTTCCTATTATATTATATTGCATTTAAATTTATTGTCGTGACATTTTCTGTCATAGCTTCTCAATAAGTATATATATATTTTCTCTGTCATTTTCAAGATTATGATCAGTATTGAAATCTTTGTGTCTTTATCATCATGAAATGTACTTGTGCTTTACATATGCTTGAATAATTGTTTACAGACGTGCAGACAATACACAATTAATTGTACAATCATTCACAGACGTGCAGACAGCATGCAATTAATTGCATTGTTTAAATTAACCAATTCTGTCTGTTTGCTCTATGCCTTGGCTGAATAATTATTCAAAGTCCTAATAGATAGCACGCACTTGTTCTTATTGTTATAACAAAGTACTTAAGTGTACGCTCCAGCACGGTTGAACAATTGTTTCTAGTGCCCAGAAAGTAAGCACTTTTGCTTTTATCATTACGATACTTATATGTGCATTCTCTTATTCAGCATAGGTCCAGTGGCTTTTTTAAGTTTATGTATAGCAGTAAACATATACATACAGCAATACATTTACTCCCATCTGAACTGTCCCCTTCACACGTGGAAGGGACCATCAGTTTGTCTATAAGTGTCCAATTACTATTTTGAATCCAATTGTTGTTACCATTTTTTTATACATAAAAAACCTGTTCCCCTTCCATTTTTTGTGAAGTTTAACTTTCAAGTTTTCAAATATGGAAGCAGCAACGGGGTTTCAATATGGATCAACAGTTCTATTCTCTCACTACTATTGACAATTTAGACCAATTAGAAAAGATTTTGAAAATATTTTTTGTGAAAGTTATAGTTTAAACCCTCTAAGTGACAAGTTTCAGTCTATGGAAAAATTTAATGAAAAAGGAATTGAGATTGAAATGGTGATAAGTGGACCCTTGATCGGTACATTAGGCTACAAATGGTTCCTAGGGGCCTTAGAATTAAGAAATTACCTACTTTTTCAACAGAGGACCAGGAATTCATTAAAAAATAGAATGATTCTCTCTCTGACTGCTCTTTCAAATTGATGGGACTTATCATTGAATATAAAGATGTCCAGCTTCGCGCAGTCAGAGATCAAATCACTCTATTACAACAGGAATTAGACTTAAATACGCTAGAGAAAAACTACAAAGAATTAGACAACATTTTGAATGACAGTATAGCACAATTAAAAAAGAGTTTAATTCAATCCAAACATGAGAAGTATATGAGAGACCAAATAGATTATAGTCAAAATAAAGTTTACATTTGGCAAAGACAAAATAGAAATCGATCTAGAGATCGCAAACGTAGATGGAGGTTTAACAAAGTCAGTCAACATAAAAATAAGGACAAAGAAACTTGGAGTGGTTCAGATTCAGGTGAGGCTAGTAACTCAGATCACAGTAATCCAGATAATGAAGCCTACCAGGCCCAAGGGGCACAACCAAAATCTATATTAAATAATACTCAAAGATCAGACATCAAAAACTGTATCTTTAATTCAAAGGATGTTGACCAACCCCAATGCCAAACAAATATCAAATTGCATTAGAACAGACAGGTTCCCAGAAAGAACAAACCGACAGTAACATACTTGATCAGGTTTTTCAGATCACCCCAATGAACCATGCAAATCGAGGGCGAGGGGCAAATGCAAGGGGAAATCCAAATTTAAGACAACAACCCAGGTACACATTAAGGAGAGGGAGGGGCCAAAACAAATACCAAATTTGATAGAAGATACATGTATTTCAAATGAAAGAACATTTAATTAATAGATGAGTCTATTGACTCCACTTATGATGTTATTAATCTCACTGATTATAAATTAAATAAAGATGAAATTAAAGTACTTGGTTATGGACTAGGTTTTGTCCCTACTACTAGGTTTAATTTGTTTCAGACTTTGGTAGATATAAACAAATTTATCCGAGCACTCACCTTGAAAAAACATTTTTATTTGACCCAAGAAAGTGGTGATCAGATTGAAAATAGAATTGACCATTATGGTAGCTTGTCTGAAAATTCTTCAAACACTTTGAGTTTTGATTTTTCTGAAGTCAGGGATATCCAAACTCTTGTTTCATTGAACGAAGAGAATGTCAATCCTAATTTGGGTATATGTAATGCCCATATTGGGTTTAAACCTAAATCCACTTTTTACCCTTTACATACAAGGGGAGATACCCTGGTTTCTTTTCAAAAAAGAATAGAAAGGGACCTTGTTGATCTTGCAAAAAAACCTTTGAAAGGTAAACCCAATCTTTCCAAACAAGAGAGAATTGCCTTGACTTCATTGAAGTCAAATTTCAAACCTGGTGATAAAGAATGGCCGATAAAGGTGGGAGTGTTGTCATCTGGGACCTCAAATCCTACAAAGGAGAGATCATGAGGCAACTTAACAATCCTACTGATTACAAGGTTTTACCTTGTGACCCTGTACACAAATTTAAAAAAGACCTCATTTCCCTTTTAGATGATGGCCTTATGCTTGGCCACATTGATGACAAAACCTTCGATTTTTTTTTGTCTGTAGATAACCCCTATTATACATGTCTTGCCTAAGGTGCATAAGAGCATTGTGAATGTAAAAGGTAGACCGATTGTGTCTGGTATCGGTTCACTTTGTGAACCCCTATCAGAATGGCTGGACAGCATACTGCAGCCACTTGTTATCACTCTTACCGAGTTTTCTGAAAGACACTAAACACGTACTTCAAATCTTTGATGGCCTTTATATGGCAGGAAGACTTTTCCTGTGCTAACAGTAGATGTTGTAGCCTTATACTCATCTATCCCCCACACTATGGGGATCCTTGCCGTTAAATTCTATTGGAGAATAAAATGAACTACACCAAAGAATTTATTCAATTTATTTTAGATGTGTTACAATTTTTATTGACACACAATTATTTCAAGTTTGATGATTCATTTTATCTCCAACTGCAAGGTACAGCAATGGGGGCGAAATTTGCGCCCTCATATGGCTAAATTTGGTAATGGGTTGGTTTGAACTTAGCATGATATATGGGGAACAGAATCCTTTTCTCCAGTATATCAAAAGCTACCACCGTTTCATTGACGATTTGCTGTTGATTTGGACTGGCCAGCCTACACTCATTGAAGATTTCATTGGATATCTAAATGAAAATGAATGGGGCCTGAAGTTTACTTTTGAAACAAACAAAACATCTATTAATTTTTTGGATGTCAGCTAAGTAATTTGGCTGGCACCAATAATATAAAAACACAAATTTTCAGAAAGCCTATATCAGGCAATACTCTTCTGCATGGCAGAAGCAATCATCCCTTAAATGTTCCCTATGCCATAGTAAAGGGACAATATATCAGAATAAAAAGAAACTGTTCTGAAACACAGGATTGTGTTTTACAAAGTGAAGATCTTACCCATAGACTCATGAGTAGGGGTTATAATAACACTGCCATTCAAAAGGCCAAAAAGGAAGTGGACTGTTTGGATAGGAAAACTCTGTTGGTCAACAAACCTAGAAGGACTGATTCCATCAGTGACCCGGGTCACCTTTGTTACCCAATATTCATCTGACTACAATAGCATTTGTAAGATCATCCGCAGACATTTACCTATGCTTAAGGCAGATGAGGGATTGGTTCCGTTTATCGACAAAGGATGCAGATTTTCCTATAGGAAGGGATGCACTATAGGAAATATAATTTCCCCAAGTGCTTTATCCAAAGAAAAAAACCACTACAAGCTCGTGGTTACAATCCAGAGGCATGTATAAATGTAAGTACAGGCATGTATCCCTTGCAGCTTTATCCAGAAGGGAAACGTTTTCCTCCTCCTCAACCACTAACAAGTCATATACAGTGCAACGTTGCGTCAATTGCCGCACAAAATTTGCTGTATATATGATTTGGTGCACATGTACCCCCAAACAATATGTGGGATGTACCTCAAGGGAGGTAAGAGAACGCATACAACAACATTTATCTGATATTAAACGATCGGAGCCTGTGTCTGATATGGCTAAACATTTTATTCAGAAACATGCTTGTAGCAATACAACTTTCAGATGGATGGTCATTGACCATATACAAGTCCTTAACAGGGGTGGTGATCGCAACAAAGCCCTTTTAAAACAAGAGGCATTTTGGATCTTAACTTTGAAGTCACGTATCCCTTATGGGTATAATTCCATCAATGACATTATAAACTTTTGGGAGTAATCAACTGAGCACCCGATATTTTAGGGTCTAAACAATTCTTGACAACACCTACCTCATATTTGGTTGATCTTTTATAAATAGCGTACTCACCACTGTTACATGAACATGTATCCTTCCAATTACTTGTTTTGGAACAACTAATATGGTCCATATATGAGGGGGTTTTTTTCATGCCCATAACATAATATTCTTTTCCCCCATTTTTTGCAACTAGGAATATCTTCGCTGAAGTAAAACAAATAAATTAAAATAATCATCAATGTCACATTGTTTATTCACTCAAATGTATTATCCCCCTGTATTTGTTTCTAACATTAATAGGATGATCTGTGTTATACTGCATAGTTTCTCACCACCATAGGTCTTTTTAGTACCAAACTATTAAAACAAACTAAGATGTATCAGGTTTCAGATTACTAAACATAAAAATATAGTTTTTTAACCAGTCCTGTGAGTGCTGTGATACAATCCATTAATATCAATATGAGTCCTTGAGCTATATAAGTCTTTTAGTTTATCTTATCATGACCTATCATCTGTTATTTTCATTCACTTATTTAGAAATATTAGTTTATGAAACAGAGATTCATCTCTATTTTGTTTGCTTATAATAGTAATCATATATAACACTTCATGTTGATGTACTTTGAATAGCACACAGGACCACATGTGTTTGTGTCTATATCTGAAAATTACTATTGCAACTTTATAATAATAATCATTTTTTCCTTTAGCCTCCCCTATGTTTCATGGATGAGAAATTGCAACCTGTCTGCATTTAATTTAAACTAGCCAGTTACATATGGTTTATTTTTATATAAGTATGAAGCATTTGTTGTCTGGAATTTACCACGCCATTACCTATGTTAATCCATATAGGCTTGTAGCAATTATGTGTTTATGCAACAGCTTTGTTAGCTAGGTTCTCCACAGTGTTTTAAATAGATTAACGCTTGTTACTTGTTAAACAATTAATGACAACCAATAGATACTCACTACTGCTTTTAAATACTGGCGGTTTTCACTAAGAAATTTATGTCTGATGAGTAAGGGCCGTGGGCCGAAACATGTTAGACCTTTTCGCTTTGAGTACTGTCAATACTTTTAAATTGACCAATAAATTAGACGTTTGATTTTAAGACCGCATTTGGCTTTTTTCTTTCTTCACACATATATATATATTATTTATTATTTTTACAGCAGTAGCCATATCCCATTGTAAAGGACTTCTAAGCAACAAATCAGTATGTCTGTCCCGGGACAGCGGAAGGAGCGAGCTTACGTGCTTAAGGAAGTTTACAATGAAATCTCATGAGATCACAGTAAGAGTTCATGACCTCAGCATTGTTGATGCTCGTTGGCTGCAGTTCATTTCTTCATTTTTTTTTTTATTTTTTTTTTCCTGCAGCTGGGCAAAAGCTGAAGTATAACTTTTTACACAGAACTTACTCTGCTGAGCTGAGGAAATTGTGAGGTGAAATATCTTTTTTTACATAGAGATTCTCAGGTGATATTTTCCTGTCAGGTTTTTACAGTTATACTGCATCAGTTTCAAGTGATTTAGCATATGCGTATTATGTCCCTTTAACTTTGCAGCACTGCTCCACATTAGGCTGTTCTTTTCAAACAGAGCTGTGCTCTGGCTGCATTGTGCACGTTTTTCTTAACACAGTGCTTTCAGAGCAAAGCGCTGTTTGAAGTGAACAGTCAAATATGCAGTAGAGCTGCAAAGCAGCAGTGTATTAATTGTTGACTGGCTTTCAGGGATTTTTCCAAACCCGCCCCCCTAGCCTTTTCCCAGTCTGCAAAGCTGTTTTTTTTTTTAATGTAAGATGTTAGTATGAGCAATGCACCTTTTTTAATACTACACTTCTATGTTAGACAAAGAGAAAAGGAAACAAATTTATTCAAGGGACATTTTACAATTTTTTTTTTGTCTGCAGCTAATTTGCAATGCAATTTTCAACTACTGCACTATATTATAAAACTTTAAAAAAAAGCTTTATTCTCCAGTTAAAGGGACATAATACTCATATGCTAAATCACTTGAAACTGATGCAGTATAACTGTAAAAAGCTGACAGGAAAATATCCTGAGCATCTCTATGTAAAAAAGGAAGATATTTTACCTCACAATCTCCTCAGCTCACCAGAGTAAGTTCTGTGTAAAAAGTTAAACCTTCAGCTTTTGCCCAGCTGCAGGTTTAAAAAAAAATAAATAAAAAAATTAAGAATATGAACAGCAGCCAATCAGCTTCAGCAGTGCTGAGGTTCATGAACTCTTTTTACTGTGATCTCATGAGATTTCACTTAACTCTCATGAGATTTCATTGTAAACTTCCTTTCACTGAATAGGGAATAAAATGAGTGTGCACGAAAGCTCGCTCCTTCCGCTGTCCCGGGAACGGACATACTGATTTGCTGCTTAGAAGTCCTTTACAAAGGGATGTGGCTACTCGAGAAACTTTTGAGGTAATATATCTTTCTTTTTTACATAGAGATGTTCAGGTGATATTTTCTCGTCGGCTTTTTACAGATGTACTGCATCACTTTCAAGTGGTTCAACATTTGGGTATTATGGCCCTTTAACGAACACATTGCAATTGTACTGGTGCTTTAGTGTAACTGCCTAATTTAAAATTGAATTTTATTTAGAAATGACCTGCAGAAACATTTTCACTAAAAAAATCTCATCGCAGAAAGTGAAAAAAAGTTCTACCTCTGGGGGTAAAATTTATATTTCACATTTCTTAAACAATAACTTTGTTTAACTATTTACTCCATATGACCTGTAAATGAAAGACTAAGAATGCTCCTCTTTTAATATGACTATTTTTTTCCTTTTTAGAGTTAAATGGGATGAAGTTTACCCAGAAGATGAATTTGAAACAAACAATATTCTCTCTCCACCTAAAAAATCCAAGAAGAGGCACCGAAAAAAATCTAGCGAAGAAACTGAAGACTCAGAGATAAAACCTAAAAAACAGAAAACGGACTACTCAGAAGAATGCTTGAATTCATCCAGTGATCACATAGTAAATAAAAGGAGGAAGAATAAAAAGAAAAGAAAAAAAGAGAGATGCTTATTGGATAGCTGTGTTGAGAATGAGATTCACAGAAAGAGTATAAAAGGGATGCTGGATGAGGAAGATGAAACAAAAAAAAGCAAGAAACTCACTATTTCTGAGGAACAACCTGCAGGAAAATGCTCAAGGAAGAGTCTTACGTTGGGAGCATCCGAAAACTAATTCAAATCTTAAGCTAAAAAGACAAGAAAGGAAAGTAGTTCTTCAGACAGTAGTGAGTAGGCCACTGCTGTACACACAACTCAGTTAAAAGCTTCTCCTGCGTTAACAAAAATACAGACTAATCTAATCAGACTATCTAATATGTCAGTCAAAAAGACTTTAAATTCTGCTAGCCCTGTCAGTAGCAAAAGAAAAGAATCCTCTTCATCAAGTTTAGACTCTAGTGAAGAAGATGATGTCAATAAAGTGAAGAAGAAAAATGTGGCAGCTGATGGTCTATGCTCACCAAATGTTGTGAAAAAAGTTCAGGATGAAGATGTTAACAAGGAACTTGAAGTAGGGATCCATAAGGAACAAAATTCATTTAAGCAATCAAAAAAAGCCTACTACTATAAGTGCAAAGGTGACAAAAAAGCACGTTAAGCACCAGTAGTTCTACTTCTGAAAGTGATCATGAGTCCACCACTGTACATAAAAAGTTATCAAACGTAACTTCTGCAGCAGCAAAAAAAGCCAGATAAAAGGTTCATCTTCTCTTCCAACCACAAACCATGCAGCCAAAGCCTGACAAAAGGAAAAACAAAGAGTCGTCTTCTTCTTCTTGTTCATACTCTAGTGAAGAAACAGTCAAAATGTCAATACATCAAAGAGCAGATTTATTGGAGACAGTTTGAATTCTGTGGTGTCCCCAACGAAAAATCAGTCAGATAGCTCTGACTCTGACACTTTAGTGATTAAAAAGTCATCTGCATCTTCGTTTGTTTCAGGTTTGGTACCCAGATCCTGCAGCCAATGAGGAAACCAAGCTGCATCTGATGGTGTACAGGGACCATCTCTTGACCCCATAGTCTGGGGACGAGGTGTAGGAAGGGGACGTGGGAGAGGCGACAACTCTCCTTGGAGGGGACGCGGATTTAGAGGAAGAGGAGATGGCAAAAACCCAGGGAGAAGGAGGGGTGAAAACCCTCTGCTTTCCTACAACACAAGAGATACAAAAGGAACAGCAGCTGAATGAATCAGCAACAAACAAATCTGTTATAATCGAGGTGAGGTGCTCACCTCTTAGGAATACCTAGAGCAGGAAACAAACAAATGGTTGCGATACTTTAAAGTTGTCAGTAGCATAACACTTTATGAATGTATACATACATTGATCATGTCTTTGTAGTTTATGGTCCATTAGTGATCCTTTAGCCCGGCCACCCCATTGCTGTTCCTACTAGAGGGATGCAATACTGCCTACAAAAAGGTATGCCACACGCCCCCTCTTCCCTCCTGCATAACTCGTTCATGAGCTTTGCTATCTGCCCAGCATCCTTACCCTTTTACAACTAAAATATTGTTTCTGACAAAGGGTTTTGAGTCTTGTCTCACAAATTTCACTCACTGTACATTGCTTTAAGTAAACCATGAATCGCATTTGTGATCAGTTGTTTGTTTTAGTGTGTTTATGGCTCTGTCAGTGGTGAGTGGGTCTTTTTTTGGGGAAGCCTAGGACAGAGCACAGCAGGAATGCACTTCCCAATATTATCTATGGCAGGGATTACCAACTGGCAGCACATGCAGCCCTCTGCACTAGTTCAGACCTTACTGGTACTAACAATCCAGATGAGAAGGAGGCGCCATAGAGTCCTGCTATAAAGTGCGGATAAATGAACCAAATCAAAACAAGTGCAGAAAATCTCAGGTACAGAGACCCAAATGGGTAAGCGGGCAGCTCTCTCCAATCACATAGATACGTGAAGATATAAAACCAATCTCTGTCTAGAAGACAAAAAAAGAGGCGCTTCCTTGTAAATATCAGCTGGATACAAGCCAAATAATAGGCTGAATAACATATACTCACAAAATGAGCAGCACCCCAGTTGTGCTATCAGAGGCAGACCCCTGGAGTCTCACAGCGTTCCAGTTCGCTGACACTGGGCCTCAGAAGATCCGGACACAGCACGCTTCCGAATAGAACAGCAGTGGCACAGCTCAATCCTAGAAGACCTCACCCAACACCTGACACCAATGTCGGCTTGGCAAGCGATGAGTGGTAGTTGATAAAGATCAAACGGTGCAAAGTGATAGGTAAAAAGCACACTTTAATAAAAATTAAATAAGACAATGTAGCACTCAAAAGTGCATTAGTGTGATACGCTTTGCGTTTCTCGGTCCAGTGACCGTTTCATCAGGCATACATACCTATCACTTCGCTAATGATTTAAACTTACCAAGGACAAATCCTAATGCTATGATTTTCTTACGTCATGCCATGGGCATCAGGTTCGCTCCTAGTTTTGCCAACCTCTACATGGGTTGTTTTGAAGATTTATTTATATATATATATATAATTTCAAACTAGAAGCAGAACCTGGTGTTCTATGGCAGGTATATCGATGACTTGATATTCATATGGCAAGGCAGTGAAATTTTAGCCAAAACATTTATTGAACACTTGAACAATAATACGTTAAGGCTATCCTTCACATCAAATATCCAATAATAGAGCATAAATATCCTAGATGTTACGCTCTCATGGGATAAAGAGGGAAACTTTGTATCCTCCACATATTTTAAACAGGTAGATAGCAACAATTTTCTTGATTACTACAGTAACCATCTCCTAAGCTGGAAAACTGACTTCCTTTACAGTCAATTGTGGAGAATTCGCCAAAATTGTACAACTATACAATCTTTTGATGAACAAAGTAAGATTTTAAAGAAAAGGTTTAAAAATAAAGGATACCCATTGGAAATAATAGAAAGTGGCTGTCAGAGAGCTAGAGATCTTGATCGCACATTGATGTTTGAAAAAAGAAGTAAAAAAATTGAGGTAGACGATAAGAAACATTGTTCCAGCTTTAACACTGAATACAATTCTAATCATAAAGCAATAAAAAGAATAATAGACAAACATAGGCCTCTACTTCTTTAAGACCCAATCCTTAAGAATACTATTAATCACATTTCACATTCAGAAGAGCACCCACTATAAAACAAAATTAGCAACTAGTCCTTTTTTCCAAACGCATTTCTAATAATAAAAACATCTCCAAGACTGCTAATATGGGCAATAATGGGGCATTCAAGTGTAATCATCATAGATGCCATATGTGTAATTATATCACACATAAAGCACAGTATATCAGATAGACGGTGACAGGAATTTTTTTTGGGACATATAACTTGCAATAATAGCTTTGTAATTTATGTGTTAACCTGCGAATGTGGGGACGCACTACGAGGAAAATAAGAAGGTGGAGCGAGCATTTTAGAAACATAAATATTAGGACTCTCAAACATAGTGTTTCCCGACATCATGTTTGCCACCATGGCAATAAAAAGTGTAAAATGTCCCTAACCCCTTTGGAAACAATCCCATTGAAGATCGGCACCAATAGGGTGTCTCGTTTGAAACAGAGGGAAACATTTTGGATTTACAAGTTTGGGTCCTTTAATATATATATATATATATATATATATATATATATATATATATATATATGTGTGTGTGTATATATATATATATATATATATATATATATATATATATATATATATATATATATATATATATATATATATATATATATATATATATATATATATATATATATATATATATATATAGCAAAACAGGAAACAGCACTCTCTGGACTTAAGTAAAAAACAAGTAGTTTATTCAGCACTGAATAAACTACTTGTTTTTTACTTAAGTCCAGAGAGTGCTGTTTCCTGTTTTGCTACATTTCAACTACTCTAGCACCCTGGCCCTTGGAGAACTGTTTGTGAGAGTGCAACTGACTCTTTTTGCATATATATATATATATATATATATATATATATATATATATATATATATATATATATATATATATATATATATATATATATTATATAATATTATATATATATATATATATTAATATAATATAATATATATATATATATATATATATATATACACACACACTATATACTTTTGTTTTATATAGTCTATTTTGACATAGACTGTTTAACACATCATCTTTTTATTCTTTGTTGTTTTATATAGTCTATTTTGTCATATAATTTTTAATTTTAGATTCACCACCTAGTTTACACTAATAGAATCATGCACTCATAATTTCTTCATTTTATATATGACAAGCATATTATACTCGCACCAGGATTCCTATTGCGTTTATTTAGGTTTGGAATCGCAATAGTAGCACTAGTATTTACACATATTTATCTTCACAATATTTTATAGGATATTTATCTTTTTTAGTTTCAATCTTGGATAAGTTATTCCATTTATACACATTTGGATGATATATATTTATATTTCTACTATATCCTGAGCATCTTTATACAGAGCGATTTGGGATTATTGGGCTTATCATAGATATGATGGTTTTACCTGATAGGAATGTGATTTGCTTCATCCACATTGCGGTCCGTTATTGCTTTTTATTAGGAATGCATATTGTATGGTATATGCTTTTATGCGGTGTACACCAATTTATACTATATTATGATATATAACACGTACAGTTCCAGTTTGGGGTTTTCTTATATATGTAAAGACTTATGCAAATATGTGTTAAGATTTAGCCAACTAATGTGTAAACTTCCTTTATTATGTCATTTTAGGTTGAGCACACAGGTACTGATTATAGAGTTACTTACTTTTATATCTTATGACATGAGAAAATCATGGCATTATGATTAGTTTAAATCATTAGCAAAGTTATAGGTATGTATGCCTGTTGAAACGGTCAGTGGACCGAGAAACGCGTAGCGTATCACACTAATGCACTTTTGAGTGCTACATTGGTTTATTTAATTGTTATTAAAGTGTGTTTTTTTACCTATCACTTTGCACCGTTTAATCTTTATCAACTACTGCTCATCGCTCGCCAAGCCGACATTGGTGTCAGGTGTTGGGTGACGTTTTCTAGGGTCGAATTGTGCTGCTGCTGTTCTATTCAGAAGCGTGCTGTGTCTGGATCTTCTGAGCCCCGGTGTCAGCGAGCTGGAGTGCTGTGAGACTCCAGTCTGCCTCTGATAGCACAACTGGGTGCTGCTCATTTTGTGAGTATATAGCTATTCAGCCTATTATTGGCTTGTATCCAGCTGATATACACAAGGAAGCGCCTCGCCTTCTTTTGTCTTATAGACGGAGATAGTTTTTTTTTCACCTCTGCACTAGTTTTTGCAGTTCCAGGAAAGAGGTAGAACTGAGAATGTGTGCTATAGGTTTTGTGGTCCCAGGTAAAAGCAGAACTAAAAATATGTGATTTTTTTTTGCTATTGCATTATTACATTAAGGCTATATATCTGATTTAAAAGGGAGATTTTTTTTTTACAAAAATCTCAGCTTTAAGGGTTATATTTGCCGTAATCTGAGCCTCCCTGTGAGATCTCGCTATTTTGGCTTCTATGGCTGTCTGTGTCATAGCTTTTGTGTGTCCCTGTGACAGCTAAGAGGCTAAACCAAGAATGAAGGTACACGCCCTTTATTGCCTTATTTAGTTCTCCTAGGACTATACTTATAACCAAACTCTATCTATGCATATGGGCATGGAACCATCAGGTGTGTAAGTTTACACAGAGGACTCAGACTGCAGACCCTTTCTCTTAGTCCCTACAGCTCCATGGTAATATTTGTTCTGCTAATTGTATGTAATGTATATAGTGTTTACTTCCCTTAAATTAAAGCATAGCTAATTTCTATCTATACTTCTAACACCTATAATAAGTACACAAACTGTGTGGCTATAGAATCAAGTTTAATATTTATATTGCTCCAATAATAATCTATGTTTTTGTATATTCCCCACCCATCAACACACTCTGGTATCTGTAGTTATGCCCTGAGTGTTTCAGTACGAGAATATTAGGAAAAAGTGCTAGAGGAGGCTGGCCCTATACTAGTGCTATTATGATATGTCCTCCCTCCTCATAATTTTGTATATGAGCTATTTAACACCGGCTGTCAGGGTTGCTACCATAGATTTCTAGATTCTCTCATGCAGGGTGCAGCAATGGCCTTCTTTAGCAAGCTTGTTCCAATATATCTTCTTATATTATCCAGGGGCCCATAAAACTTTCAAATAGATATGGCGTTCTGATGACTAATTTTCTTGCCATCCACTAACATATCACCCCCCCCCCCCCACTATATAAACCGTCCTATACCAGGCAGGGTTAAATACGCGGTTTGACTCGTCTTTACCGCACACCTAACCTCCCTTTTCCTTCTGGTTAAGTGTGATCAGCTCCACGGTGTCATCATTACTTCTGGGATATTACTTCCTCCCCAACAGGAAGTGCAAGAGGATTCACCCAGCAGAGCTGCTATAGCTCCTCCCCCCTACGTCACTCCCAGTCATTCTCTTGCACCCAACGACTAGATAGGATGTGTGAGAGGACTATGGTGATTATACTTAGTTTTATATCTTCAATCAAAAGTTTATTATTTTTATAATAGCACCGGAGTGTGTTATTACCTCTCTGGCAGAGTTTGAAGAAGAATCTACCAGAGTTTTTACTATGATTTTAGCCGGAGTAGTTAAGATCATATTGCTGTTTCTCGGCCATCTGAGGAGAGGTAAACTTCAGATCAGGGGACAGCGGGCAGATTAATCTGCAAAGAGGTATGTAGCAGCTTTTATTTTTCTGACAATGGAATTGATGAGAAAATCCTGCCATACCGATATATGTCATGTATGTATATTTTACACTTCAGTATTCTGGGGAATGGTACTTCACTGGAATTACACTGTGTACATAAAACTTTAGCCTATTTTGCAGGGACTAGCAACAGGCTTTTTAATAACTCTTAATTTATGTTAAACGTTTTTGCTGGAATGTAAAATCGTTTTCATTTTCTGAGGTACTGAGTGAATAAATGTTTGGGCACTATTTTTCCACTTGGCAGTTGCTTGATCTAATTTCTGACAGTTTCTGATCTCTCTCACTGTTGTGTGTGAGGGGGAGGGGCCGTTTTTTGGCGCTTTTGCTACGCATCAAAAAAATTTCAGTCAGCAGCTCTTTGTATTTCCTGCATGATCCGGTTCATCTCTACAGAACTCAGGGGTCTTCAAAAACTTGTTTTGAGGGAGGTAATTCTCACAGCAGAGCTGTGAGATTGTAGTTGACTGTGATAAAAAACGTTTATTCTGTAATTTTTTTCTGCTATCAGAGTTAGTTGTCTTTGCTATGGAACAAACCTTTGCTAAAGTTGTGTTGTTTACAAGGATTGATGCTATAACTGTTTCAGTTTATTATTTTCTACTGTCATAAATCTCTGTGCTTCTTATAGGCACAGTACGTTTTTCATAATATTTTACTAGAATTGTATTCCAAGTTGCAAGTTTATTTGCTAGTGTGTTAAACATGTCTGATTCAGAGGAAGATACCTGTGTTATTTGTTCCAATGCCAAAGTGGAGCCCAATAGAAATTTTATGTACTAACTGTATTGATGCTACTTTAAATAAAAGTCAATCTGTACAAATTGAACAAATTTCACCAAACAGCGAGGGGAGAGTTATGCGACTAACTCTCCTCACGTGTCAGTACCTGCATCTCCCGCTCGGGAGGTGCGCGATATTGTGGCGCCCAGTACATCTGGGCGGCCATTACAGATAACATTACAAGATAGGGCTACTGTTATGACTGAAGTTTTGGCTAAATTACCAGAACTAAGAGGCAAGCGTGATCACTCTGGGGTGAGAACAGAGTGCGCTGATAATACTAGGCCATGTCAGATACTGCGTCACAGCTTGCAGAACATGAGGACGGAGAGCTTCTGTCTGCGGCTGACGGTTCTGATCCAAACAGATTGGATTCAGATATTTCAAATTTTAAATTTAAGCTGGAGAACCTCCGTGTATTACTAGGGGAGGTGTTAGCGGCTCTGAATGATTGTAACACAGTTGCAATACCAGAGAAAAATGTGTAGGTTGGATAAATATTTTGCGGTACCAACGAGTACCGACGTTTTTCCTATACCTAAAAGACTAACTGAAATTATTACTAAAGAGTGGGATAGACCGGTGTGCCGTTCTCACCCCCTCCGATATTTAGAAAAATGTTCTCAATAGACGCCACCACACGGGACTTATGGCAGACGGTCCTAAGGTGGAGGGAGCAGTTTCTACTTTAGCTAAGCGTACCACTATCCCGGTGGAGGATAGCTGTGCCTTTTCAGATCCAATGGATAAAAAGTTAGAGGGTTACCTTAAGAAAATGTTTGTTCAACAAGGTTTTATATTGCAACCCCTTGCATGCATTGCGCCGGTCACGGCTGCGGCGGCATTCTGGTTTGAGTCGCTGGAAGAGACCATTAATTCAGCTACTCTGGATGACATTACGGACAAGCTTAGAGTCCTTAAACTAGCTAATTCATTCATTTCGGAGGCCGTAGTACATTTAACTAAACTTACGGCTAAGAATTCAGGATTCGCCATTCAGGCACGCAGAGCACTGTGGCTAAAATCCTGGTCAGCTGATGTTACTTCTAAGTCTAAATTACTTAATATACCTTTTAAAGGGCAGACCTTATTTGGGCCTGGTTTGAAAGAAATTATCGCTGACATTACAGGAGGTAAAGGCCACGCCCTGCCTCAAGACAGGGCCAAACCTAAGGCCAGACAGTCTAATTTTCGTTCCTTTCGGAATTTCAAAGCAGGAGCAGCATCAACTTCCTCTGCTCCAAAACAATAAGGATCTGTTGCTCGCTACAGACAAGGCTGGAGACCTAACCAGTCTTGGAACAAAGGCAAGCAGGCCAGGAAACCTGCTGCTGCCCCTAAAACAGCATGAATTGAGGGCCCCCGATCCGGGATCGGATCTAGTGGGGGGCAGACTTTCTCTCTTCGCCCAGGCTTGGGCAAGAGATGTCCAGGATCCCTGGGCGCTAGAGATAATATCTCAGGGATACCTTCTGGACTTCAAATACTCTCCTCCAAGAGAGAGATTTCATCTGTCAAGGTTGTCAACAAACCAAACAAAGAAAGAGGCGTTTCTACGCTGCGTACAAGAGCTTTTGTTAATGGGAGTAATCCATCCAGTTCCACGGTCGGAACAGGGACAAGGGTTTTACTCAAATCTGTTTGTGGTTCCCAAAAAAGAGGGAACTTTCAGACCAATCCTGGACTTAAAAATCCTAACAAATTCCTAAGAGTTCCATCGTTCAAGATGGAGACTATTCGGACAATTTTACCCATGATCCAAAAGGGTCAGTACATGACCACAGTGGATTTAAAGGATGCTTACCTTCACATACCGATTCACAAAGATCATTACCGGTACCTAAGGTTTGCCTTCCTAGACAGGCATTACCAGTTTGTGGCTCTTCCATTCGGATTGGCTACAGCTCCAAGAATCTTCACAAAGGTTCTGGGTGCTCTTCTGGCGGTACTAAGACCGCGGGGAATCTCGGTAGCTCCGTACCTAGACGACATTCTGATACAAGCTTCAAGCTTTCAAACTGCCAAGTCTCAATACAGAGTTAGTACTGGCATTTCTAAGGTCACATGGATGGAAGGTGAACGAAAAGAAAAGTTCACTCGTTCCACTCACAAGAGTTCCCTTCCTGGGGACTCTTATAGATTCTGTAGAAATGAAGATTTACCTGACAGAGGACAGGCTAACAAGACTTCAAAGTGCTTGCCGCACCCTTCATTCCATTCAACACCGTCAGTGGCTCAATGCATGGAGGTAATCGGCTTGATGGTAGCGGCAATGGACATAGTACCCTTTGCACGCTTACACCTCAGACCACTGCAACTGTGCATGCTAAGTCAGTGGAATGGGGATTACTCAGACTTGTCCCCTTCTCTGAATCTGGATCAAGAGACCAGAAATTCTCTTCTATGGTGGCTTTCTCGGCCACATCTGTCCAGGGGGATGCCATTCAGCAGACCAGACTGGACAATTGTAACAACAGACGCCAGCCTTCTAGGTTGGGGTGCCGTCTGGAATTCTCTGAAGGCTCAGGGACAATGGAGTCAGGAGGAGAGTCTCCTACCAATAAACATTCTGGAATTGAGAGCAGTCTCAATGCCCTCCTGGCTTGGCCCCAGTTGACAACTCGGGGGTTCATCAGGTTTCAGTCGGACAACATCACGACTGTAGCTTACATCAACCATCAGGGAGGGACAAGAAGCTCCCTAGCAATGATGGAAGTAACAAAGATAATTCGCTGGGCAGAGTTTCACTCTTGCCACCTGTCAGCAATCCACATCCCGGGAGTGGAGAACTGGGAGGCGGATTTCTTAAGTCGTCAGGACTTTTCATCCGGGGGAGTGGGAACTTCATCCGGAGGTCTTTGCCCAAATACTTCATCAGTGGGGCAAACCAGAGATAGATCTCATGGCGTCTCGACAGAACGCCAAGCTTCCTCGTTACGGGTCCAGATCCAGGGATCCAGGAGCAGTCCTGATAGATGCCCTGACAGCACCTTGGGACTTCAGGATGGCTTACGTGTTTCCACCCTTCCCGATGCTTCCTCGATTGATTGCCAGAATCAAACAGGAGAGAGCATCAGTTATTCTAATAGCACCTGCATGGCCACGCAGGACTTGGTATGCAGACCTGGTGGACATGTCATCCTGTCCACCTTGGTCTCTACCTCTGAAACAGGACCTTCTGATACAGGGTCCTTTCAAACATCAAAATCTAACTTCTCTGAAGCTGACTGCTTGGAAATTGAACGCTTGATTTTATCAAAACGTGGTTTTTCTGAGTCAGTTATTGATACCCTAATACAGGCTAGGAAGCCTGTTACCAGAAGGATTTACCATAAGATATGGCATAAATACATATATTGGTGCGAATCCAAAGGTTACTCTTGGAGTAAGGTTAGGATTCCTAGGATATTGTCCTTTCTTCAAGAAGGTTTAGAAAAGGGTTTATCTGCTAGTTCATTAAAGGGACAGATCTCAGCTCTGTCCATTCTGTTGCACAAACGTCTGTCAGAAGTTCCAGACGTTCAGGCTTTGGCCAGGATTAAGCCTGTGTTTAAAACTGTTGCTCCGCCATGGAGTTTAAACCTTGTTCTTAACGTTTTACAAGGCGTTCCGTTTGAACCCCTTCATTCCATTGATATAAAGTTGTTATCTTGGAAAGTTCTATTTTTAATGGCTATTTCCTCGGCTCGAAGAGTCTCTGAGTTATCAGCCTTACATTGTGATTCTCCTTATTTGATTTTTCATTCGGATAAGGTAGTTCTGCGTACTAAACCTGGGTTCTTACCTAAGGTAGTCACTAACAGGAATATCAATCAAGAGATTGTTGTTCCTTCTTTGTGTCCAAATCCTTTTTCGAAGAAGGAACGTCTTCTGCACAATCTGGATGTAGTTCGTGCCCTAAAGTTTTACTTACAGGCAACTAAGGAATTTCGACAAACGTCTTCCCTGTTTGTCGTTTACTCTGGTCAGAGGAGAGGTCAAAAGGCTTCTGCTACCTCTCTTTCTTTCTGGCTTCGTAGCATAATTCGTTTAGCCTATGAGACTGCTGGACAGCAGCCTCCTGAAAGAATTACAGCTCATTCTACTAGAGCTGTGGCTTCCACTTGGGCCTTTAAGAATGAGGCCTCTGTTGAACAGATTTGCAAGGCTGCAACTTGGTCTTCGCTTCATACTTTTTCCAAATTTTACAAATTTGACACTTTTGCTTCCTCGGAGGCTATTTTTGGGAGAAAGGTTCTTCAGGCAGTGGTTCCTTCTGTATAAAGAGCCTGCCTATCCCTCCCGTCATCAGTGTACTTTTGCTTTGGTATTGGTATCCCAGAAGTAATGATGACCCGTGGACTGATCACACTTAACAGAAGAAAACATAATTTATGCTTACCTGATAAATTCCTTTCTTCTGTAGTGTGATTAGTCCACGGCCCGCCCTATTTTTTAAGGCAGGTAAATATTTTTTAAATTATACTCCAGTCACCACTTCACCCTTGGCTTCTCCTTTCTCGTTGGTCCTTGGTCGAATGACTGGGAGTGACGTAGGGGGGAGGAGCTATATGCAGCTCTGCTGGGTGAATCCTCTTGCACTTCCTTTTGGGGAGGAGTAATATCCCAGAAGTAATGATGACCCGTGGACTGATCACACTACAGAAGAAAGGAATTTATCAGGTAAGCATAAATTATGTTTTTTATAAGCATATCTTGTAGAACAACATAACATTTATTAGCTGAATGTTAAATTTTGAAAAAAGAGGTTCTAACTCTAATACATACTGCAAAATTTAAAAAAACAAACAAAAAACAAATAAGCCTTCTGAAGGGGAGAACAAAAAATAGAGGGTATCATGCAACATTACCTAAATCTGGCCCTGTGGCACTTTTTATCTATACATGCAGGGGTGGACTGACCCATCTGGCACTCGGTCACCAACAAGGGTTGGCAGTCTGAAGGGGGGCCCACAGCCCATCCTTCCCATTTAATCGCTATCTCTTCATAAGAATTCTGGGGCGCACAGCAGCAGGATTTTTTTTTTTTTTTTTGATGCTCGTAAGTGAGGACATTGGTTACCTGGACTTGTGCTGTATGTTTGCTTTTGCTGGTTCTAGCTGCTGTGGCTATATACTGCTGCTGCATGATTTTGCTTCTACTTTGCTGTCCATCAGCCTCACACTCTCAATGTACACAGCTTCAACGATGCACTAAGCTTTGAATTATGGAGAGACATAAGATTGAGTTTGATGGACATTTAATAGGAAGCAGAATCTTGCAGCAGCAGAATAGAGCCACAGCGGCTAGAAGTAGACAGTGGCGTTGTTGGGGGTGCACTCACTGCAAGAGTTGGAGAGTAGCGCACAGAGACAGAGCAGTGGAGCAATACGTGGCGGTAGAACCTGGGGAAGACTTGGATCCCTGCAGGAAAATGCAGACAGGATGAGCAGGCCTTTGCCACTGTCCTGGGTTCCTGCATGGTATGAATCCAGCCTCTGTTTAATAACCTTTATTCTTTCATCACAGGGTCCATAGGAACAAACAGTTACAACAATGTGACTAAGTAGGCCCGGATTGTTGTAGCTGGTTGTTCCTATGGACCCTGCAATGAAACAATAAAGGTCTTTTTAGACAGAGGCTGGACTCTATTTGTGTGTTTGCTCCTTGGAGAAGCTTTGGCAGTCTGATTCCGTGCCCAGCATTGTGAATATGCTGTTTTCCACAGTGTTGCAAAAATTCCTGCCTGGTATGTACAGTGGGACATAGAGGCAGTTTAGAAAGAAGTAATGGTGGTGAAGCTGGTACCACACCAGATCACTCACTGGTATCTTGTGACTGAGTTTTCGTTCTCGCCTCCCTCCCTGTCTCCATTTGTTCTCACGGTTTCCCTCCCTCTGCTCCCCATCCCTTGCTTCCTCTGTTCTCCCTCTCTTTGTTCACTTTCCTCTGTACACAATCTGTCTCTCTCTGTTCTCCCTCTGTTCTCTCCCTCCCTGTCTTCCTTTAATCTGTGTCCTTCTGTTCTCCCTTTCTGTGTCCCTCTTTTTCCCTCTCTCTGTTCTCATTCTCCATCCTTTTTTTTTTTTTTTTTTAGTCTTTTAGAGATGTGGGTGCATTAATACAAAAATGGAAGTGTGGTTGGAGCATATCTAGAGGCGGAACATGGTTGCATGGAGCATGATTGGCCGTGGCCCCACGGATTGTCAGTCCGTGCCTTGCCTACATGTATATGTGGCCCGTAATGATTCTAAAATACTGATCAGCAGTCCCATGTATTAGGAAGGAGGCCCTGACTGAGCTAAGGCATAGTTTATAGCCGTTTAATACTCTAATCTGTTGGCAGGTCTCAAAAGGAAGACAACTGCATAGACCTTTTTACTTTCCCTAATAATGTAGGGCACTGTACATGGCAATATGAATGACAGATGGTGATGCATAAATGTATTGTATTAAAAAGATGTGTGTAATTGGATAAATAGCTGTATGAACGTAAGCAGCTTATTTCCTGTCTTCCAGAATTTAGATTTGATTTCTTCTGTTATGTGTGATCAGTCCACGGGTCATCATTACTTCTGGGATATAACTCCTCCCCAACAGGAAATGCAAGAGGATTCACCCAGCAGAGCTGCATATAGCTCCTCCCTCTACGTCAGTCCCAGTCATTCTCTTGCACCCAACGACTAGATAGGATGTGTGAGAGGACTATGGTGATTATACTTAGTTTTTATGACTTCAATCAAAAGTTTGTTATTTTAAAATAGCACCGGAGCGTGTTATTACTTCTCTGGCAGAGTTTGAGGAAGAATCTGACAGAGATTTTTTACTATGATTTTAACCGGAGTCGTTAAGATCATATTGCTGTTCTCGACCATCTGAGGGAGGTAAAGGCTTCAGATCAGGGGACAGCGGGCAGATGAATCTGCATTGAGGTATGTGGCAGTTTTATTTTCTGAATGGAATTGATGAGAAAAGCCTGCCATACCGTTAAAATGACATGTATGTATACACTTCAGTATTCTGGGGATGGTATTTCACCGGAACTACTGTGTTAAAGGTCACTAATCCTTTTAATAACTATTCTCATGTTAAACGTTTTTGCTGGAATGTAGAATCGTTTACATTGCTGAGGTACTGTGTGAATAAATATTTGGGCATTATTTTCCACTTGGCAGTTTTTTGCTTTAATTGTGACAGTTTCGTTTCTCTTCACTGCTGTGTGGGAGAGGGAGGGGCCGTTTTTGGCGCTCTTTGCTACGCATCAAAAAATTCCAGTCAGTTACTTTTATATTTCCTGCATGATCCGGTTCATCTCTGACAGATCTCAGGGGTCTTCAAACTTCTTTGAAGGGAGGTAAATTCTCTCAGCAGAGCTGTGAGAATTCTTATAGTGACTGTGAATAAAAAACGTTGTTTTGTTTTCTTATGTACAAATTTAATTAGTGTTGTTTTTTTTTTACTAATGGGAACAAACCTTTGCTAAAAGTTGTGTTGTTTTAAAGTTTGATGCTATAACTGTTTTTTCAGTTCATTATTTCAACTGTCATTTAATCGTTAGTACCTCTTTGAGGCACAGTGCGTTTTTTTGCTAAAAAAGATTATAACCAAGTTGTAAGTTTTTTTGCTAGTGTGTTTAAACATGTCTGACTCAGAGGAAGATATCTGTGTCATTTGTTCCAATGCCAAGGTGGAGCCCAATAGAAATTTATGTACTAACTGTATTGATGCTACTTTAAATAAAAGTCAATCTGTACAATGTGAACAAATTTCACCAAACAGCGAGGGGAGAGTTATGCCGACTAACTCGCCTCACGCGACAGTACCTGCATCTCCCGCCCGGGAGGTGCGTGATATTTTGGCGCCTAGTACATCTGGGCGGCCATTACAGATAACATTACAAGATATGGCTACTGTTATGACTGAAGTTTTGTCTAAATTACCAGAACTAAGAGGCAAGCGTGATCACTCTGGGGTGAGAACAGAGTGCGCTGACAATGCTAGGGCCATGTCTGATACTGCGTCACAGCTCGCAGAGCATGAGGACGGAGAGCTTCATTCTGTGGGTGACGGTTCTGATCCAAACAGATTGGACTCAGATATTTCAAATTTTAAATTTAAATTGGAGAACCTCCGTGTACTACTAGGGGAGGTCTTAGCAGCTCTCAACGATTGTAACACCGTTGCAATACCAGAGAAACTGTGTAGGTTGGATAAATACTTTGCGGTACCGGCGAGTACTGACGTTTTTCCTATACCTAAGAGACTAACTGAAATTGTTACTAAGGAGTGGGAAAGACCGGTGTGCCGTTCTCACCCCCTCCAATATTTAGAAAGATGTTTCCAATAGACGCCACACTCGGGACTTATGGCAAACGGTCCCCAAGGTGGAGGGAGCAGTTTCTACTTTAGCTAAGCGTACCACTATCCCGGTGGAGGATAGCTGTGCTTTCTCAGATCCAATGGATAAAAATTAGAGGGTTACCTTAAGAAAATGTTTGTTCAACAAGGTTTTATATTACAACCCCTTGCATGTATCGCGCCGATTACGGCTGCGGCAGCATTTTGGATTGAGTCGCTTGAAGAGAACCTTAGTTCCTCTACGCTAGACGACATTACGGACAGGCTTAGAGTCCTTAAACTAGCTAATTCTTTCATTTCGGAGGCCGTAGTACATTTAACCAAACTTACGGCTAAGAACTCAGGATTCGCCATACAGGCACGCAGGGCACTGTGGCTAAAATCCTGGTCAGCTGATGTTACTTCTAAGTCCAAATTACTTAATATACCTTTCAAGGGGCAGTCCTTATTCGGGCCCGGTTTGAAAGAAATTATCGCTGACATTACGGGAGGTAAGGGCCACGCCCCTACCTCAAGACAAGGCCAAAGCTAAGGCTAGACAGTCTAATTTTCGTCCCTTTCGGAATTTCAAAACAGGAGCAGCATCAACCTCCACTGCACCAAAACAGGAAAGAGCTGTTGCTCGTTACAGGCAAGGCTGGAAGCCTAACCAGTCCTGGAACAAAAGCAAGCAGGCCAGGAAACCTGCTGCTGCCCCAAAGACAGCATGAACCGAGAGCCCCCGATCCGGGACCGGATCTAGTAGGGGGCAGACTCTCTCTCTTCGCCCAGGCCTGGGCAAGAGATGTTCAGGATCCCTGGGCACTAGAGATCATATCTCAGGGATACCTTCTAGACTTCAAATTATCTCCCCCAAGAGGGAGATTTCATCTGTCAAGGTTGTCAACAAACCAGATAAAGAAAGAAGCGTTTCTACGCTGCGTACAAGATCTGTTAACAATGGGAGTGATCCATCCGGTTCCGTGGTCGGAACAAGGACAAGGGTTCTACTCAAACCTGTTTGTGGTTCCCAAAAAAGAGGGAACTTTCAGGCCAATCTTAGATTTAAAGACTCTAAACAAATTCCTAAGAGTTCCATCGTTCAAAATGGAAACTATTCGGACAATCTTACCCATGATCCAAGAGGGTCAGTACATGACCACAGTGGATTTAAAGGATGCTTACCCTTCACATACCGATCCACAAAGATCATCACCGGTATCTAAGGTTTGCCTTCTTAGACAGGCACTACCAGTTTGTAGCTCTTCCATTCGGATTGGCTACGGCTCCAAGAATCTTCACAAAGGTTCTGGGTGCCCTTCTAGCGGTACTAAGACCGCGAGGGATTTCGGTAGCTCCGTACCTAGACGACATTCTAATACAAGCTTCAAGCTTTCAAACTGCCAAGTCTCATACAGAGTTAGTTCTGGCATTTCTAAGGTCGCATGGATGGAAAGTGAACGAAAAGAAGAGTTCTCTCTTTCCTCTCACAAGAGTTCCATTCTTGGGGACTCTTATAGATTCTGTAGAAATGAAGATTTACCTGACAGAAGACAGGTTAACAAAACTTCAAAATGCATGCCGCGTCCTTCATTCCATTCAACACCCGTCAGTAGCTCAATGCATGGAGGTGATCGGCTTAATGGTAGCGGCAATGGACATAGTACCTTTTGCACGCCTACACCTCAGACCGCTGCAATTATGCATGCTAAGTCAGTGGAATGGGGATTACTCAGATTTGTCCCCTACTCTGAATCTGAATCAAGAGACCAGAAATTCTCTTCTATGGTGGCTTTATCGGCCACACCTGTCCAGGGGATGCCATTCAGCAGGCCAGACTGGACAATTGTAACAACAGACGCCAGCCTACTAGGTTGGGGCGCTGTCTGGAATTCTCTGAAGGCTCAGGGACTATGGAATCAGGAGGAGAGTCTCCTTCCAATAAACATTCTGGAATTGAGAGCAGTTCTCAATGCCCTTCTGGCTTGGCCCCAGTTAATAACTCGGGGGTTCATCAGGTTTCAGTCGGACAACATCACGACTGTAGCTTACATCAACCATCAGGGAGGGACAAGAAGCTCCCTAGCAATGATGGAAGTATCAAAGATAATTCGCTGGGCAGAGTCTCACTCTTGCCACCTGTCAGCAATCCACATCCCGGGAGTGGAGAACTGGGAGGCGGATTTCTTGAGTCGCCAGACTCTTCATCCGGGGGAGTGGGAACTTCATCCGGAGGTCTTTGCCCAAATACTTCGACGTTGGGGCAAACCAGAGATAGATCTCATGGCGTCTCGCCAGAACGCCAAACTTCCTCGCTACGGGTCCAGATCCAGGGATCCGGGAGCAGTTCTGATAGATGCTTTGACAGCACCTTGGAACTTCAGGATGGCTTATGTGTTTCCACCCTTCCCGCTGCTTCCTCGATTGATTGCCAAAAATCAAACAGGAGAGAGCATCAGTAATTCTAATAGCACCTGCTTGGCCACGCAGGACTTGGTATGCAGATCTAGTGGACATGTCATCCTGTCCGCCTTGGTCTCTACCTCTAAGACAGGACCTTCTGATACAGGGTCCATTCAAACATCAAAATCTAACTTCTCTGAAGCTGACTGCTTGGAAATTGAACGCTTGATTTTATCAAAACGTGGTTTTTCTGAGTCGGTTATTGATACCCTGATTCAGGCTAGGAAGCCTGTTACCAGAAGGATTTACCATAAAATATGGCGGAAATACCTATACTGGTGCGAATCCAAAGGTTACTCCTGGAGTAAGGTTAGGATCGCTAGGATATTGTCTTTTCTACAAGAAGGTTTAGAAAAGGGTTTATCAGCTAGTTCATTAAAGGGACAGATTTCAGCTCTGTCCATCTTGTTACACAGACGTCTGTCAGAAAATCCAGACGTCCAGTCCTTTTGTCAGGCTTTAGCTAGGATCAAGCCTGTGTTTAAAGCTGTTGCTCCACCATGGAGTTTAAACTTAGTTCTTAACGTTTTACAGGGTGTTCTGTTTGAACCCCTTCATTCCATTGATATAAAAATGTTATCTTGGAAAGTTCTGTTTTTAATGGCTATTTCCTCGGCTCGAAGAGTCTCTGAGTTATCAGCTTTAAATTGTGATTCCCCTTATCTGATTTTTCACTCAGACAAGGTAGTCTGCGTACTAAACCTGGGTTCTTACCTAAGGTAGTCACTAACAGGAACATCAATCAAGAGATTGTTGTCCCATCCTTGTGTCCAAATCCTTCTTCAAAGAAGGAACGTCTTTTACACAATCTGGATGTAGTTCGTGCCCTCAAGTTCTACTTGCAGGCAACTAAGGATTTTCGCCAAACTTCTTCCTTGTTTGTCGTTTACTCTGGACAGAGGAGAGGTCAAAAAGCTTCTGCTACCTCTCTCTCTTTTTGGCTTCGTAGCATAATACGTTTAGCCTATGAGACTGCTGGACAGCAGCCTCCTGAAAGAATTACAGCTCACTCCACTAGAGCTGTGGCTTCCACTTGGGCCTTTAAGAATGAGGCCTCTGTTGAACAGATTTGCAAGGCTGCAACTTGGTCTTCGCTTCATACTTTTTCCAAATTTTACAAATTTGACACTTTTGCTTCTTCGGAGGCTATTTTTGGGAGAAAGGTTCTTCAGGCAGTGGTTCCTTCTGTATAATGAGCCTGCCTATCCCTCCCGTCATCCGTGTACTTTTGCTTTGGTATTGGTATCCCAGAAGTAATGATGACCCGTGGACTGATCACACATAACAGAAGAAAACATAATTTATGCTTACCTGATAAATTCCTTTCTTCTGTTGTGTGATCAGTCCACGGCCCGCCCTGTTTTAAGGCAGGTAAATATCTTTTAAATTATACTCCAGTCACCACTTCACCCTTGGTTACTCCTTTCTCGTTGATTCTTGGTCGAATGACTGGGACTGACGTAGAGGGGAGGAGCTATATGCAGCTCTGCTGGGTGAATCCTCTTGCATTTCCTGTTGGGGAGGAGTTATATCCCAGAAGTAATGATGACCCGTGGACTGATCACACAACAGAAGAAAGGAATTTATCAGGTAAGCATAAATTATGTTTTTTTTTTAACACCTGTATCGTTCATCTAGATTCCATCCTCTGCACTTGATTATGCACATTTTTGCCACACTAGATTACTCGTATGCAGATCTCAAGAATAATATGCTATGCATGTTCAGTAATATTGTCTTTATAAAATAAATCAAGCTTGTTTTTAATGGCAGGTCCACTTTTTATTGTAGCCAAACATTTTTTTGTGCTAAAACAGAGCTTGAAAAATCCCAGGTCATAAAATAAAGGCTAGTAAAATTGTGCATTTAGCAGCTAACTTTTGTTATTAATCTACATATATACAGTAAGTTAATTTCTTAGCTCGTAAATTTCATTGAAACTTGTCAAGTTAATATTTAGTAGACTTTAGAGGTTTTAAATGCCTCCGATTGCGGAAGAAAGCGCCCACTTGTAGCATTCGGCTCTCTTCGGAGCTGGATTTAGTCTTGCGTTAGTTCGACAAACTAAGATCTGTGCAAATCCAGATCTTGGTGTCTTGCACTTTCACATGAATAAATCCGGTGGATGGTCGCATTTCTACAGAGCTCTGGTTCCAAATATTTTAAAAGGGGCCTATTTACCTTTTTTTTTTTTTTTTTTATAGCTCTAATTCATTCAGAGTAGAGCCACAGTAATATAAGCTATTCTAAGTCCAAGAGCATACGCAGACTTTGCTGCATTTGATTTGCCATTCCGTTAAGACAAGTCATTTAAGGATTGCGATATTTGAGCTAAGATGGCGACGACCTTGTGGGATAAAGAAATCCTGGAACTACTAGAGACCCATTTCACACAATTAAGGCTAACGCTTATAAAGGCGTTTGACCAGGAGTCACAGGCTAGCACAGATCCGGAGAACCCGGGGAAGCTACAAGATCCACATGAGGGCAATCTGTATGATATTTCTGAGTCCTCCTTATACAGGACTAGATGTGATGAGGCTGGCCGGAAACAAGAAGAAGGAGACTTGGCTATGCCGAACACTTTAATACCGACCGGGTCAGCTACCTTCTTAACTATTGCTACCACCCAATCTGAGTCGCCTTCTATGCAACAGTGGACATCTAACTGGCAAGAGGAACAGATGAATCCTAGGCCCTGTTAACAACACCTCCTGCTTTCACCTATCTCACTCTTTGCCGGGGAGCGGCACGGCACAGAGGTTCTAGCGAGAGTCAAAGATCATAATATGTCCTACCAGAAATCCGAGAAGCGGACCCTTGAGGAGGAGGATCAGCTTGAACTTGTCTGCTATGATTGTCCTGGAGTGGCGATGAAAGGGAAACCCTACCTGTTTGCTCCGGTGGGCTCTTTTTTGCTGTCGAAGAGCATAATGCTGTGGAAACCTTGTCCAACAGGGCTGGATCGTCTTATGGCCGGGTGTTGGCCTCTGTGGCTGATGAACTTCTCATTTTGGCAATTGCTGGACACTGTATCCTTTTGGTTTCGATCAGGGATCGGCTGAAGGTTTATATTCGATGGCATTCCTACTTAAAGGGACACTGAACCCAATTTTTTTCTTTTGTAATTCAGAATGAGCATGCAATTTTAAGCAACTTTCTAATTTATTCCTATTATCAATTTTTCTTCGTTCTCTTGCTATCATTATATGAAAAAGAAGGAATCTAAGCTTTTTTTTTGGTTTCAGTACTCTGGACAGCACTTTTGTATTGGTGGATGAATTTATCCACCAATCAGCAAAGACAACCCAGGTTGTTCACCAAAAATGGGCCGGCATCTAAACTTACATTCTTGCATTTCAAATAAAGATACCAAGAGAATGAAGAAAATTTGATAATATGTGTAAATTAGAAAGTTGCTTAAAATTTCATGCTCAATCTGAATCACAAAAGAAATTTTTGGGGTACAGTGTCCCTTTAAGACTTACTATCACACTCTGCCTTGTCGGAATGTGTCTCTCTTCTTTGGTATAAACGGTTTAGTGCTAGCTTTTATGACAGGACTACTCTTGCATATCTAGCATAGGATATTTATGTTTTCAAGGGTACTTCATTGTTTAATTTGTTAGAGATTTAGATATAGAATGAATAGTTCTTATTGTTAGGGAAAATGTATTTTACTTCAAGAAGGCAAACAAGTAGCTTTATTCTTAGACCAAATAATATCAGTGGACCACAGTGATTAAAAACTTAACCCACCTCACTCTATTAACCTTATATACACACACAATGTTAGAAGAATCCTTGTAGATAGGGGTTTTATGATTAGGAAATATTTACCACATTGCTATTGACTATAAGTCATGACATATCCCCTAATTTAGTATTAGCTACAAGTCTGATCAAACCTGTGATTCTAGTGTATCTCCTGTTTGTTTTCAGACATTAATTTTTTAATTTTTTTTTATTTCTATTTTTTTTATTTATGGTGTTGTGTTTGTTTTTATGGGTAAAATGATATACTTTGATGCTGCCAAACAATATTTTTAATTCCAAGGTCATATTTTTCATCTGACATAATTTATGTATACATGAACCAGTGGATGCCATTTGGCTGTGTCTGCTGGGAAAGCAAATTTATATAGTCTTCTGAACATGTGACTGTGCCGCCGCCGGCCGAGGTGACACAGGCACAAGCCTGGATCACCCAGGCGGTTATAGCTTAATATGCCATGTTTTACTGACTAATGAGACTTTATGGATGAGATAAACTGCCACTTTTGAAATAGAGCGCTGTGGTCTGCTCGATAGGATCTTATTACTATGTCTTTGTTTGTAGTTTTTGGCTCTGTATGGTTTATTGTTGGTATTGTTTATTTTATGTGATATGTTATGTACCCCATTCTCTCTCCTATCTAGTATATGTGTAAGCCAGTCAAAACTAATTGTATGAGTATATATTTCTGTACAGCATTGTGGTTGGTCCTCAAATGTTTATACCCTTGCATTCATTAGCTATATATCACGTGTTGGTTGTGAATCCCCCTCCACCACAGTTTCATTTGACTAGTTTTACTTTATAAAGTGGTTGGCTCCATTTCCCCCCCCCCCCTAAGGGTTCTCCCTTAGTCCTTGTTTTCCCTTTCCCCTTCCCCTCTTCCTTTAAAGATCCCAAAGTGCTCTGGGGTTTCCCTGTAGTCACTTTTGCGGTTTTCCTCGTAACATACCACACTCTTCCCCCTATATACACTCAACTGCTGTATAGGTTTCAAAAACACTTGTTTAAGATGTTTTGTATATTGGTATATAATATGTCTGGTCTGATGGTAGATAATAGTATGTATGGAGAGAGTGGTGTGTACTCAGTGGACACACCACGCCCTTAGGGGGCGCTTCCTCAGTTCCAATATAATAGGTGATATGGTAGTGCTTGTAATGTCTCAACTGAAAAAAACAGGCCTAAATCTAAAAATATGATAATAGCAACAATAATAAAACTATAAATAAAACCGATTGGAAAAAGTATTAAAACCAATTCAAAACCAAATAATGATAATGTGAAAGTCTATGAGTCCAGGGTAATGACAGTTCCCAGATGTTTGAGGCTGCACTCTGTCAAAGGATGGCTATCCTGTAGTGTGGAATCTAGAAAAGAATAAAAAACAGAGGCGCCACCATGGCCTAATATCGCCAGTACAGGTAAAATGAGCAGCAATATGAGAATGTGAATACTCACAAACATAAAGCACCCCACTGGTGCTAGTAGAGCAGACTGACACTTCTCAGTGGTTCAGCACACTGTATCCAAAGCGCAGAGACAGTCAGGAATCCTCTGACACTCCAATGTATATGTGCCTATGGATAAAGGAAAAAGCAACACGACATGGCCCAATATCATCAGGACAAGGGGAAAATAATACCAATAGCTTGCACTTACAAGATGGTGGGCACCTGCAGGTGCAATCTCAGCAAACTGGAGCCAAAACGTCGCCCAGTAGACTTAAAACAGCAATCCTCAACAGGAACCAGGATGAACGATATAATTTATCACAGGAGGTGAAAAAAATACACACAATAGCAAGTGTATAAAAGTATAAAAAGTCTTTATTAACACAGCAACTAGTTTCTCAGCCTACTCAGGGCTGTTTCATCAGGCTATAACAAACATTATAAAACACTTGCTATTTAACAGAAATCTAAAAACAAATGGGCTATTGTGATTGGATAAACAATTAGCAGAAACACAATTGGCAAAAAAACCCACACCTAACTACAATCACCTTTGTGTGGTTGTTAAGGTAACCTTTGTAAACACATGTAGGTAAGAAGATATTTACATGTTGAACCTCCTTACAAATACAATGTATAAATAGATGTATAAAAACATACAATGTATAAATAGATGTCCTTACAAATACAATTGAGATAGACTTTTTACAAAAAATGTTATGTTTAATGTAGTTTTTTAGTTATTTTGTATTGTATGTTTTTATACATCTATTTATACATTGTATTTGTAAGGAGGTTCAACATGTTTAAATATCATCTTACCTACATGTGTTTACAAAGGTTACCTTAACAACCACACAAAGGTGATTGTAGTTAGGTGTGGGTTTTTTTGCCAATTGTGTTTCTGCTAATTGATTATCCAATCACAATAGCCCATTTGTTTTTAGATTTCTGTTAAATAGCAAGTGTTTTATAATGTTTGTTATAGCCTGATGAAACAGCCCTGAGTAGGCTGAGAAACTAGTTGCTGTGTTAATAAAGACTTTTTATACTTTTATACACTTGCTATTGTGTATATTTTTTTCACCTCCTGTGATAAATTTTATCATTGATCCTGGTTCCTGTTGAGGATTGCTGTTTTAAGTCTACTGGGCGACGTTTTGGCTCCAGTTTGCTGAGATTGCACCTGCAGGTGCCCACCATCTTGTAAGTGCAAGCTATTGGTATTATTTTCCCCTTGTCCTGATGATATTGGGCCATGTCGTGTTGCTTTTTCCTTTATCCATAGGCACATATACATTGGAGTGTCAGAGGATTCCTGACTGTCTCTGCGCTTTGGATACAGTGTGCTGAACCACTGAGAAGTGTCAGTCTGCTCTACTAGCACCAGTGGGGTGCTTTATGTTTGTGAGTATTCACATTCTCATATTGCTGCTCATTTTACCTGTACTGGCGATATTAGGCCATGGTGGCGCCTCTGTTTTTTATTCTTTTCTGATGGTAGATAATACTATTTGCATATTTCTTCATACTTTGTTTTATATTATTGCTCAGTGCGGCTCTTTTATATCCTGCTCCATATGCTATAATATTTGAACCTTACATTGCTCTGTCTGACACAATCAGGTATATCTAACTTCTGCATATGCTTTTAAAAAAATATATTCTTAGATGCCGCCATTTGTTATATAATTTGAATTGTATATTGTTCAGTCTGAAGTAATCGGGTATATTCCATTATTGCATATGCTTTACAATTTGTGCTTAAGATAATGTGCATATTAGTATTTAACATGCTTAGTATAATAGTTGGTAAAATTACCACATAATTCTTAATATTATGTTGTCTTGTTGCACTTTAGAGCTGTCTTATATGCGGATATACATATTCTATCATTTGAAAAATCTACTGTTCAACTTGAAGCTACTCTAACCTCCAGACATATATTTGTTGATGTGTATTTCCCCTTATCTCCTGTTAACTAAGTGCCTCAAGCAGTAGGTATGTTTCTTTTATATTTTTTGTGATCTCTGAGGCCACAATTTTCATGTTGAATGATTACTCTGTATAATTTGAAAAATTCAATTAAAAAATTATTATAAAAAAAATAAAAAAGAGCCGAATGACTCTAGCGGACGCCTTCTTCCGCATTCTCTTAAAGGGACAGTCTAGTCCAAAATAAACTTTCAGGATTCAGATAGGGCATATAATTTCAAACAATTTTCCAATTTACTTTTATCACCAATTTTGCTTTGTTCTCTTGGTATTCTTAGTTGAAAGCTTAATCTAGGAGGTTCATATGCTAATTTCTTAGACCTTGAAGGCCACCTCTTTTCAGAATGCATTTTAACAGTTTTTCACCACTAGAGGGTGTTAGTTCATGTGTTTCATATAGATAACACTGTGCTCATGCACGTGAAGTTACCTGGGAGCCAGCACTGATTGGCTAAACTTCAAGTTTGTCAAAAGAACTGAAATAAAGGGACAGTTTGCAGAGGCTTAGATACAAGATAATCACAAAGGTAAAATGTATATAAATATAACTGTTGGTTATGCAAAACTGGGGAATGGGTAATAAAGGGATTATCTATCTCTTAAAACAATAACATTTTTGGTGTAGACTATCCCTTTAATGGGTTTCTCCATTTTAATTGAGGCTATGGTTCTTGCTCCACATGTGAAAGTCATGTTTCATTTTGCAGAAGAAAGGGAATTTTTCCTTTTAGATTTAAAGAACTGGATAGTTAAAGGGACATTCAAAGCACAAAAAGATAAAGTGTAAATCCGGCATGCAATTAGTGAACTAATGAGCCTAGATAAATGCGTTCAATCCCCGCTAAGAAATGGTTAAAGGGACAGAGTACACCAATTTTCATGCAATTGCATGTAATAGACATTACTATAAAGAATAGGCACAGATACTGGTCTAGAAATCAGGTATAAAACCTTTTTAAAAATTACTTAGAAGCTCCCAGTTTAGCACTGTTGATGAGGTTAGGCTGGAACACCCAAATCAAAGGGGCTCCATGCATATGAAAAGACCCATTACACAAACAGGAGCCAGCAAGAGTCTCTAAACGCGCATTTTCATCTGAGAGTTTGGGGCTTGGTTAGGAGTCTGTAAATCAGCACAATTTAAAAAAAGCCAAATTATACATTGTTACAAAGCACTCCAGGATGGGCTAAGGAAATCGATCATCTACAAAACATTTATGCAAAAGAAAATCTCTGTTCATGTGTGCGGCCAGAAACATTGTAGCTTATTCTTTGGCCTGTTAGCACCTCAACAAGTTGATGAGGTAATAACGTGTGAGTTCTCTTTTTAAATACTGCCCTTTTTTGGAGGTGGGGGGTACGGAAAGAGGAAGAGAGTTCATTTTGCACAGCAGAATATCAGGAAACGCGTTGTTGAGCACATTGTTTAGGTGGTCTGCTAAACTAGTGACTAAAGTAACAATTAATGCTGTCATTCATTAGGAGCATATCTGAAGTAATAAAATGCATTAGGTAACCTCCACAAAAGCATTAAAAATTAAAATAAATAGGTAAACTCTTGTTGAGGAACCATAATAAATTGCTGTTCCAAAGTAGACCAGTGCCCAATCAGGAATGACATACACATATATGCTCCAATCACATTTCTGCTCAGCGTTCCTGGTTTAACACAGTTACTATGGGCCATTAGGGTACTAATAACAATAACAAAAAATCGCCTTACTCAAAAAGTCTACCTTTATTTTATGGGGGGGGGGGTATGTTACACTAAAGCTCCATGAAACATTGTCAATATTTTTTTATTTTACAGAATCCACCAGTTATCCCCGAAAAGGATTACAGTACCCTTCCTCTGCTTGCAGCTCCTCCACAAGTTGGAAAACTCATTGCTTTCAAAGTATGTATTTTAATCATTTATAGTGTGTATGTGAAACACTTGTTTATATAAGAATTTATCAAAGACCGCTTCTAAAATCTTGCTTTTTGGATTATTAAATATGTAATAATTTTTAATACATTTCTTTCTTATGACTTAAAAAATGTTGTTATGCTCTCACGCACACTGCTGGTCAAAAGTAAATAAAAAATAATAATAATGTACATTTCAGAGTTATAAACAAAGACCTTTTTTTAGGGAACAAGTAATTGGTTATCAACTTACAGATGTTTTGCAGCAGTAATTTATTCTTCTAACGCCAGGTACTATAATAATATATATGAAAATTCTGAAGGTATTTGATGTTTTGGGGTCAGAGCGTCTCCTTCATCAGAACACAGTATACTCACTAAAACATTGTTTAAATACCTTATCAAGCATGATTATACCATACTATGTAACACAACAATTTGTGTTCCAAGCCAATTTGAGAATATTGCGCAACTGGAAGTGTGACATCACTTCCAGTGTTATGCTCGGTGAAGTTGCTGTGGTTATTATGTATACAGTGTAGTGCATAAAATGCTGGTCGAACAACAGTGTAACTATAAGATAATAATATCAATGGAGTGAACAATAATAGCACTTCTAAATTATGTGAATATTCAAATCAAAAGTGCTGATTAATATATTATTATTATGTTAACTTTTTTATATTGTGGTTCCAAAAGACATTGAATCACCGACAAAAGCATAACAAAGAATCTCATAAACCTATTAAAAACTCAAATGTGCACATTCAGATCTAAAACAAAATTTATGTAAGAACTTACCTGATGAATTAATTTCTTTCATATTGGCAAGAGTCCATGAGCTTGTGATGTATGGGATATACAATCCTACCAGGAGGGGCAAAGTTTCCCAAACTTCAAAATGCCTATAAATACACCCACAATTCAGTTTAACGAATAGCCAAGTAGTGGGGTGATAGAAAATGAGTAAAAAGCATCAAAGAAAAGGAACTGGAAATATAATTGTGATTTATACAAAAAATCATAACCACCATAAAAATGTGGGTCTCATGGACTCTTGCCAATATGAAAGAAATAATTTCAGGTAAGTTCTTACATAAATTATGTTTTCTTTCTTGTAATTGGCAAGAGTCCATGAGCTAGTGACGTATGGGATAGTAATACCCAAGATGTGGTAATCCACAGAAGAGTCACTAGAGAGGGAAGGATAAAAATAAAAACAGCCATTTTCCGCAAAAAAATGAAATCCACATCCAAAAAAATAAGTTTTTCTCATGAATTTAAAGAAAAAACTTAAAACATAAGCAGAAGAATCATACTGAAACAGCTGCCTGAAGGACTTTTCTACCAAAAACTGCTTCCGAAGAGACAAAAACAGTAGAATTTAGTAAATGTATGCAAAGAAGACCAAGTTGCTGCTTTGCAAATCTGATCAACTGAAGCTTCATTCTTAAAAGCCCACGAAGTGGAGACTGATCTAGTAGAATGAGCTGTGATTCTCTGAGGGGGGGGGGGGGCTGACCCGACTCCAAATAAGCCTGATGAATCAATAGCTTTAACCAATATGCCAAGGAAATGGCAAAAGCCTTCTGACCTTTCCTAGAACCAGAAAAGATAACAAATAGACTAGAAGTTTTTCTGAAATCTTTAGTAGCTTCAACATAATATTTCAAAGCTCTTACAACATCCAGAGAATGTAAGGATCTCTCCAAAGAATTCTTAGGATTAGAAAACAAGGAAGGAACAACAATTTCCCTATTAATGTTGTTAGAATTCACAACCTTAGGAAGAAATTTAAATGAAGTCCGCAAAACTGCTTTATGCTGACGGAAAATAAGAAAAGTAGACTCACAAGAAAGAGCAGATAATTCAGAAAATCTTCTAGCAGGAGAGATAGCCAAAAGGAACAACACTTTCCAAGAAAGTAGTTTAATGTCCAAAGAATGCATAGGCTCAAAATGAGGAGAATGCAAAGACTTCAAACCCAAATTAAGACTCCAAGGAGTAGATATTGATTTAATGACAGGCTTGATACGAACCAAAGCCCATACAAAACAGTGAATATCAGGAAGCTTAGCAATCTTTCTGTGAAATAGAAGAGCAGAGATTTGTCCCTTCAAGGTACTTGCAGACAAACATTTATCCAAACCATCCTGAAGAAACTAAAATTCTAGGAATCCTAAAAGAATGCCAGGAGAATTTATGAGAACACCATGAAATATAAGTCTTCCAAACTCGATAATAAATCTTCCTAGAAACAGATTTACGAGCCTGTAACATAGTATCAATCACTGAGTTAGAAAAACCTCTATGACTAAGCACTAAGAGTTCAATTTACATACCTTCAAATTTAACGATTTGAGAGCCTGATGGAAAAACGGTCCTTGAGATAGAAGGTCTGGTCTTAAAGGAAGTGGCCAAGGTTGGCAACTGGACATCCAGACAAGATCCGCATACCAAAACCTGTGAGGCCACGCTGGTGCTACCAGAAACACAAACGATTGTTCCATGATGATCTTGGAGATCACTCTTGGAAGAACTAGAAGCGGAAATATATATATATATATAAGCAGGTTGGTAAAACCAAGGAACTGCTAATGCATCCACTGACTCCGCCTGAGGATCCCTGGACAAGTACCTGGGAAGTTTCTTGTTTAGATGAGAAGCCATCAGATCTATTTCTGGAAGACCCCACATCTGAACAATCTGACAAAACACATCTGGATGGAGAGACCACTCCCCCGTATGTAAGGTCTGACGGCTGAGATAATCTGCTTTCCAATTATCTACACCTGGGATATGTACGGCAGAAATTAGACAAGAGCTGGATTCCGCCCAAGATAGTATCCAAGATGCTTCTTTCATAGCTAGGGGACTGTGAGTCCCACCCTGATGATTGACATATGCCACAGTTGTTATATTGTCTGAAAACAAATGAACGGTTCTCTCTTCAACATAGGCCAAACCTGAAGAGCCCTGAAAATAGCACAGAGTTCTAAAATATTGATTGGTAACCTCACCTCTTGAGGTTTCCAACCCCCTTGTGCTGTCAGAGATCCCCAGACAGCTCCCCAACCTGAAAAACTTGCATCCTTTGTGATTACAGTCCAGGTTGGATGAATAAAAGAAGCCCCTTGAACTATACCAAAAGAAAAAGACCAATGGCACTACTAAATATTAGGGCGGACTATTGCCTATTAGAAGGATACTCCAGTGTAATGCTGGTGAGTTCCAGGGATGGTGCTGTGTATAGAGAGAATACTGAGTAAAGACAGCAGTTGGATAGATAAACTATACAACAAAAAGTATACACTAGATAGCACTCCAAAGTCCTGATCAGTATAAGGCACAAAAACAAGACAACTCCTTATTATGAGTCAATAAGGGGGTCAGAGGGATTAAAAATAAAATATAACTTTTATTAATAGTATTAAAAACAACCTAAACATACAAAACACATACAATTAAAACTACGAATTGGGGGTGATCAGCGTGTGTGTAGGAGTGGATGCTAGAGTAATAGCACCACTGGGGTTCAAATAGTGTAAGAATGGGGCCTATTACTGTTGGAACAACAAATAATAAATATATATAAATGTTGTACAGAGTATATCCAGAGTAATAGTTAGTTGCTCAGCTGGTTAAATATACTTATTATGCGTGAATGAGTCTGACAAATTATGAGCAGTCTGTTAAGTGCCAAGATAAAGTAGGCACCAGATCAGGTGTAAATCCAAAAATGAGTTGACTGTATTCATTAAACACAAGGGCAACAATAGTTAAATAATTCGTAAATATACGTTTGCTTGAATTTAGAGAGAGAGCCACGTGTGTAGATCTTAGCAAAACTGATAATTTAATATTGAGCCTATGACAAAAGGAAATTTACTAAAAATACAAAATGATTGCCAGATCAGTATAAAGGTAGAGTTATATACTTATATGACTACTGGATTAAGCTGACCAGTTGAGTTGCTAAGTTATGCTTATATCAAAGGTTATGAAGATTATATCAAACCTGGGAGGGTAGAATGCTGTCTAGTTATAATGAACCACCTAGATAAGTTACTCACAGAGGTCAGTCTAAGAAAACCTACATAATGAAGCAAAATACGTAAAAAAACAGTATATGCTACTGTTCGTGGGGAAATTATATAGGTAGCTATACAGTGATTGCTGTATCCTTATAAATTGGTTATAGTATGTTGAATACGTGTAACAAAGAGGTACCAAAGTCTTGGTATATCTGGAGATATACAGTTGGATGCTTATCAGCATATGTGGAATACCTCCTCTAAGTAGCTAAATCTTATAAATATGGGAAAAGCTGCTTCCAGTAAGCACGAATCTCACAATTGCCCACCATGAGTGTTGGGTTAATATATTATAGATGACCTTGGTTAAATGTCTGCTTCTAATAGCGTAATCTTAGTTAAAGGTAAAGTTGTTATCCCAAAACCTTGATAGAAGTACAGTTTACAAGTAGTTTAATAGTATATCTTTAATACTGCAGCTCAACGTTTATTTACTGAATGATTGACAATGGATTTGTCTTATGAGTTAATGGTATGCTTGAACAGTAATCTTATGAGTTAATGGTATGCTTGAACAGTAATGTAACTTGTTTTTTTTAAAACCACAATTCCTGTAGCAGCAGTGATCAAAACGATGTAGCCAGGCGGAAGTAAGATTGCCTGGTGTTTGATTAGTATATCAATATAGCTACAGCCGCACAGGGATTTACTTGGTAATTAACTGTGCTAAATAGATTCAGCTGATCACTGCCGCTGAGATATAGCTTAACAAATAATGATAGTCAGTTATTCATAAATTCATCTTAGTATGTCATATGCTGAGAGCACTATAATAACATCTGAACACGGCTAAGGGTTAACATAAGTAAGTTCACACAGAAGAACTCGGCATATTAATGGTTGAAAAACCTCTAAGTATAGAGTTTGTATATAGCTTAATGGCGGGTGTTACCACAGCCGAGTTATTCAAACAAAGTGGCTGAGTCAGTTAAATAGCCAATGAATAGTGCCACATATTCATGCCCCAATAAAAGTTATTAAATAGAACCATATAAAGTAAGGTCACGCTAATCTTGCCTCCAAAGCGCTAACTAAAACACAGGAGTTCACTAGACTCCTCGCCAATTCCCTGACATGTTTAGCCGCTTATCGGCTTTGTCAAATGGTATTTTCTCATGTTGACATTTTACCAGTTAGAAATAACTGGGTCATCTTCTGAGAGAGGTGTTGCCTTGATTGATTTATTTATGTAACCAACCATTTGCATGGATCCTCATTGATTTACTAAGGTAGCAGATTCCTGTGGGAGTTCAGGGCTACCCTCTAGTTGAGGTGTTGCATTTAGCGTTTTAAGATTTGCATATGTATCCATGTCTATTGGTTATAAGCTGGCCATGCTTTTTTTAATCTATTGTTTATTGTGCTATACAACATATGTGCTATTGGTATATTTATGGACAAATAAAGTACTATAATGGATGCATATGTTGGGAGATATATATCTATTCTCTTTCTTCCTTCCTTCTAAGTAAAAAAAATGTGTTTTTCAGGGTCTGCACCACATTAATATTATCAAATTTTCTACTGTTTATTCCACTCCCCATTCCATAGTATTTATATATATATATATATATATATATATATATATATATATATACTTATTTACTTTCTTCCTTCTAAGTAAGTAAAAAATAAATATATATAGAGAGAGAGAGAGAGAGTTGTATACATAGAGACATTAAAAAAATATGTATGTATAGACAAATATATAAAAAAAAATATATAAATAGCATTTATGTAAGAACTTACCTGATAAATTAATTTCTTTCATAATCGAGTCCATGAGCTAGTGATGTATGGGATATACAATACTACCAGGAGGGGCAAAGTTTCCCAAACCTCAAATGCCTATAAATACACCCCTCACCTCACCCAATTCACACAATTCAGTTTAACGAATAGCCATGTTGTGGGGTGATAAAATAAGGAGTAAAAAAGCATACAAGAAGAGGAACTGGAAATAAAATTGTGCTTTTATACAAAAAACATAACCACCAAAATGGGTGGGCCTCACGGGACTCTTGCCAATATGAAAGAAATGAATTTATCAGGTAAGTTCTTACATAAATTATGTTTTCTTTCATGTAATTGGCAAGAGTCTATGGGATAGAAATACCCAAGATATGGAAGACCACAGAAGAGTCACTAGAAAGGGAGGGATAAAATAAAAACAGCCATTTCCGCTAAAAAATTAAATCCACACAAAAATAAGTTTTTCTCATAAAATGAAGAAAAAAACTTAAAACATAAGCAGAAGAATCAAACTGAAACAGCTGCCTGAAAAACGTTTCTACCAAAAACTGCTTCAAAAGAAGCAAATACATCAGAATGGTAACATTTAGTAAATGAATGCAAAGAAAACCAAGTTGCTGCTTTGCAAAACTAAACAACCGAAGCTTCATTCTTAAAAAGCCAGCAAAGTGGCTACTCAACTAGTAGAATAAGCATTAAAGTGTCAGTAAACCTAAAAAATAATGTTATATAATTCTGCACATAGTGCAGAATTATATAACATTATTTTAGTGCTATTGTTATAAAAGCTTTTTTTCCCTTTGAATTTTTTAAAAATATGCCGCTTTTACAGACCCGCTCTCTGCTGAGCGGGTCTGTTTTTTTTTACTCAGCGCATCGGGCCATAACATTAAGTGCAGCTCGCTCCTGCTGTCAGACAGAGCAGGAGCGAGCTGCACTTAATGTTATGGCGCGGCCGGGCTGTGACTATACAGCTGGTCCGATGCGCTGAGTAAAAAAAACAGACTCGCTCAGCGGAGAGCGGGTCTGTAAAAGCGGCATTTTTAAAAAATTCAAAGGGAAAAAAAGCTTTTATAACAATAGCACTAAAATAATGTTATATAATTCTGCACTATGTGCAGAATTATATAACATTCTTTTTTAGGTTTACTGTCCCTTTAATTCTCTGAAGCGAAGACTGACCCGTCTCCAAATAAGCTTAAGAAACAAAAAGCTTTAACCAAGATGGCAATGAAATGGTAGAGGTTTTCTGACATTCCTAGGAGCAGAAAAAACAACAAATAGGCTAGAAGTCTTCCTGAAACCTATACTAGCTTCGTCATAATATTTCAAAGCTCTTAGGATATCCAAATAATGTAAAGATCTCTAAAAAGAATTTTTAGGATTAGGACATAAGTAAGGAACAACAATTTCCCTAATAATGTTGTAAGAATCCACAACCTAAGGAAGAAATATAAACGAAGTCCGCAAAACAGCCTTATCCTGATGGAAAAATCAGAAAAGGAGACTGACATGAGAGAGCAGACAACTCGGAAAACTCTTCTAGCTGAAGAGAGAGTCTAATATTCAAAGTATGCATAGGCTCAAACAGAAGAGCCTGTATAGCCTTAAACAAAACGATTCAAGACTCCAAGGAGGAGAAATTGATAAAATAACAGACTTGATACGAACCAAAGTCTGAACAAAACAGTAAGGGCTCCATGTACTAAGCCGTCAATTCATCCGTCATTTTAGACGCGGATAAACTCGCCGTTACTCGCCGCGGGCGAAATGGTGTCCGCTGTCACTATGTACTAATAATCCCCCAATAAATAGACAAGTCTAGCCCGCCGCGAGCAGTGGCGGATTATTGATAAATTTGACGCCTCGCTCGCCGCGACTAAGCTGATGTACTTAACTTTCAGTTGAATTGTCTGGCCAATTATTAACACGTGACATGCAAGGTGTCACGAACATCATAGTAGTCGCGGGAATAGAATTTTGCTCCTATAAAAGTTCAACTTATCTAAACAACTTTATTATTGTTCAAAATTTTTTGAAGAGTGTTAACAGAGCGATAACAGATAACAGAGTGATAACAAATATTTTTGTAATATTTATTTACAATTTGGATATGGCTTCATCTGGATCTGATAATATATAAATATTAATATAAAAATAATTATAAAGATTGACAACTATACAATACAAATTTAAAATATAGATTACTCTTTAATTACAGTCGACAAATTTGGCGCAATTTATGTTCATGGAAATGAGAGACAAATTAGACGCCAGTTATGCTGTACAATGCTGATATTACTGCCTTTTATATATGTCTAGACTGGCGTCTAGATTGACTTTCCTATTGTTTTGTACCTTGCCCGCCACCTAAAAGATGGCGAGGCAAAAATAACGAGGTGGGAGCGGAAATTGTAGCGAGCGGACAAATAGATTTTTTAGTACATTCGTTTTTGGCGAGTTGGTGGTCAAATGTGTCTAATTACAGTGAAAAATGGAGACGTAGCGAGGTTTGGCGGATAAGTACGCTCGCAATTTTAAAGATGCGAGTTTGAACATAGTTGACGACTTTGTACATATCAGTTTGCGAGTTTTGACGCGAGATTTGTTGCGGGTAGCTCGCTGACTGCTTAGTACATGGAGCCCTAAATGTCAGGAAGAATAGTAATCTTTTCTTATAAAAAAAACAAAACAAAAGGCAAAGATGTGTCTCTAAAATACGTAGACAAATCATAAACCAGACCATCCTGAAGAAACTGAAAAATTCTAAGAGAATGCCACGAGAATTTATGAGAAGAACACTATAAAATATAGATTGCATTGCTTTATATAAATTGATTGTGAATCTTTATAATAACCCCAAAGTTTAAAACAACGCTATTTAAATATAAAATTTGAACAATGAAAAATTATAATCAATATATGATTTGACATAATCATATATTTTGCTCGTCCTTCATAGGGAAATTCTATTTTACATTGAATCATTAGTGCGCAAAAAATTAAAATACACAAATAGTAGATATTTACATTCCATTTAGTGTTACAATTTGTTGTTGCTCGTTAAATCTAGGGCGATTCTCGAAGCGCTCACATGCTAGATACTTACGTGAACTGCGCAGCATACTCGCCTGAAGCTGGATCGATAGAGCGTGTCTTCTTAGCCCTAAGACAGTGACGTAGCCGATGACGTTGTGTGAAATCGCACATGCGCATTGCGTCTGGTAGTCGCCATCTTCCAACTGTCGTTGTCCTCCAGGATTGGAATACAGTTACGGAGTATAAATCAGTGGGTTTGGAAAAAGATAAAAATTAAAAAAGTGATATATTGAAACCGAATAAGATTTCAAATAGGATGTACATTGAAAAAATATTTATTTAACGGTATACTATTGTTACAACACAAGTGTATATTTAACTACAGTGGCCCTTTTTAATGAAATTTTTCATATCAACAGGGATATCATGTACATTAGATGTTGAAGGAACAACAGATACTGTACTAGTACTGATGGAGGCATTCTCTGCATGCAAAAGCTTATCATGACCACTGTTACACACTACAGCTGGAGATATAATCTCTGCTAACTTACAACAGATACACTTAGTTTTGGTAGAACTGTGATCATGCAGCAGAGTTCCAACAGTTTTTTCTGAGACAGGATCAGATTGAGACATCTTGCAAATGTAAAAGAAAAAACATTAAAGCAAAAATATAAATTTCCTTTATATGGCCCTCAGAGCATATAGAAGGCAAGAAGCATACAGGAAGTGGGGTTTAAATAACTACATTTTTTGGTGCCAAGAATGAGGCATAACACAAAATGAAGAGAAACATTTTTTTGGCGCCAACAACATCCGGAAATGACGTAACTTGGGTCATTGCAGACACAATCTTGTGCAGGGAACCTGGCGTCAACTAAGATGCCGGAAATGACAAACTTGCGTCACCAAAGGCGTTTCTTCGCGCCAAAAAATTCTTGCAGGAATGACGCAATAAATAACAGCATTTTGCAACCTTGCGAACCTAATTTTGTCCGTGAAAATTAATGAAAAAACAGTCAATTTAAAGAAAAGACTATACTCCAGGTAAGAAAAATAACTTCCTAAATATGCTTCCCAAAACTGAAACTGACAGTCTGCAAAAGGAAATATACATAAAACGGACTCGTGGCAAATATAATTACAATACATATATTTAAAACTTTATATTAAAACATAAAGCGCCAAAACCATAGCTGAGGGTGTCTTAAATAATGAAAACATACTTACCGAAAGACACCCATCCACATATAGCAGATAGCCAAACCAGTACTGAAAAAGTATCAGTAGAGGAAATGGTATATGAGAGTATATCGTCAATCTGAAAAGGGAGGTAGGAGATGAATCTCTACGACCGATAACAGAGAACCTTTGAAAAGATTTCCTGCAAGGAAAACCATAGAATCAATAGGTGATACTCCCTTCACATCCCTCTGACAAACGCTGTACTCTGAGAGGAATCGAGCTTCAAAATGCTTAGAAGCGCATATCACAGAAGAAAATCGAGCTCAAACTTACTTCACCACCTCCATAGGGAGGCAAAGTTTGTAAAAACTGAATTGTGGGTGTGGTGAGGGGTGTATTTATAGGCATTTTGTGGTTTGGGAAACTTTGCCCCTCCTGGTAGGATTGTATATCCCATACGTCACTAGCTCATGGACTCTTGCCAATTACATGAAAGAAAAACTTATGTAATCATACATGTCTAAAAGAAAAAGGAAGAGCCATTAGCTAAATGATAATTTCAAGAAGCTTCCTTGAGAGAAACTAACTATTCAACGTAGTATATAAAGCATGTGGCCAGGGAACATAATCCAGGAATATTATTGGGCAATGCAGAAATATAAGTGAACCACTGTATCAACCTCAAGGTATAACATGCTGTGATCTGAGATGTCATTGCAGAAAATGCATCATGTCTGCAGAAAGAACAGGACACATGCAGGAACTGATAGTACTTTAAAGGGACAGTCAAGTCCAAAATAAACTTCCTTGATTCAAATAGGGTATTTAATTTTAAACAGCTATCCAATTTACTTTTATCACTAAATTTGCTTTGTTCTCTTTGTATTCTAAGTTGAAAGCTAAACCTAGGAGGCTCGTATGCTAATTTCTTAGACCTTGAAGGCCACCTCTAATCTGAATGCATTTTGAGTTTTTCACCACTAGAGGGCGTTAGTTCATGTGTGTCATATAGGTAACATTGAGCTCATGCATGTGAAGTTACCTAGGTGTCAGCACTGATTGGCTACAATGCAAGTCTTTCAAAAGAACTGAAATGAGGGGGCAGCTTGCAGAGGCATATATACAAGGTAATTACAGAGGAAAAACATGTATTATTATAACTGTGTTGGTTATGCAAAACTGGGGAAAGGGTAATAAAGGGACTATCTATCTTTTTAAACAACAAAAATTCTGGTGTTGTCTATCACTTTAACTTTGCTGTACCATTCGACATCAGACTGTTCTTTTGAAACTGCGCTGTGCACTGGCTGTACTGTGTAGGTTTTCCTTAATACAGTGCTGCCAGAGTGACATGCTGTTTTAAGAGAACAGTCAAATATGGGGCAGCGTGTTGATTGAGATTTTTCAAACCCAGCCCCTAGTCTTTTTGGTCTGCAAAGCTGTGACTACTGAATGTAAAATGTTCTTGTGATCAATACACCTTTTTATTACTATATTTTTACCTTTATAATTATGTGATATTAGACCAAGAGCAAAGGAAACACATTTATTCAAGAGACATTGTAAAAACTTAATAAAATATATATATTTTTCTCTGCATCTAATTTGCAATGCAGTTTTCAGCTGCTGCAGTATATTCTAAAACTTTTAAAAAATGCTTTATTCTCCAGTTAACCAACACATTATAATTTAGTTGCTTTGGTGTAACTGCCTAATTTAAAATCAAATTTCAAAATGTCCTGCAGAAAAATTTCACAAAAAAATCTCATTGCAGAAAGTGGGGGAAAAAGTCCTGGCTCCTAGGTGTAACAATATGTTCTATGTTCCACTTGCACTGTGGAGGAGGACCTTATAAGTCCGCAGTGTACTCTCCAATGATATTATACATACATATACATACACACACAGACATAAGTACAAAGCCAGGCTTTAGTCAGGTTTTCAATTTTTTTTTTTTTGCATACAGATAATGGTAAAGAGGGGTCTTCTCTCCACCTCTTAACCCCTTAACGACCGACGACGTATGCCATACGTCCTCAAAAAAAAAGCACTTAACGACCGAGGACGTATGGCATACGTCGTCGGTTTAACAGAGCACTGGAAGCGATCGAAATCGCTTCCAGCTGCTCTAACAGTATTGCAGGCTTGCCTTGAGGTCTAGGCATCCTGCAATACTGTTCCCGAGTGCCGGGACCGGATTGATCACTCCCCCACGAGTGATCACTTCCGGTTTCGCTCCACGTGGAGCCCGGCAGTGTTTCAGAGCATCGGAAGCGATCGGACACGCTTCCGATGCTCTGCTTGTTTGCTAAGTGCCTCGGTGGGTCGAGGCACTTAGTTAGTTATAAATTAAAATAAAAATAATAAAAAAAAAAAAACGAATAAAAAAAAAAAAGCCCTAAATAGCCCCCCCCCCTCCCCCTTCACTAGGCATCCAAGATGGCGATGCCCAGTGCATCATGGGGCCTCTGGGGGTGTCCCTAGCCTGCATCATCATAGGGGCAAGCTAGGGTCACCCAATCTGAGCCTCCCACCCTAAAAAAAAAAATAATAATAAAATACCCCATTTGTCTGATCATGTCAATATTTGTAAATATTGACTATGATCAGTGTGGATCTCCCTCCCTCTCCTCACTTGCCATTTTGTTGGAGAGAGAGAGAGACCTGTATTTAGCAGAGAGAGAGATTTATTTCTTTTATTTGTTAAAAAATATAGAACCAAAGGCTCTTTTCAGAGCCATTAACCCCTAGCTTGCCAGTGATCACTATATATCACTGGCAGTAACATAGGTGCACTTTTTTTTTTGCTGCATTTTGCTGTCTGTGCGTTTTTTTAGGGGTTAATTTTGTTGTTGTAATTTTTAAAAAACCCAAAGGCTCTTTTCAGAAACATTTAGTTAATTTAATTTAATTTTCAGAGCCATTAACCCCTAGCTTGCCAGTGATCGCTATATATCACTGGCAGTAGCAAAGGTGCACTTTTTTTTTTGCTGCATTTTGCTGTCTGTGCATTTTTTTAGGGGTTAATTTTGTTGTTGTAATTTTTTAAAAACCCAAAGGCTCTTTTCAGAAACATTTAGTTAATTTAATTTTCAGAGCCATTAACCCCTAGCTTGCCAGTGATCGCTATATATCACTGGCAGTAGCAAAGGTGCACTTTTTTGCTAGTTAATTTAGTTAATTAATTTAGTTAATTTAATTTAATTTTCAGAGCCATTAACCTCTAGCTTGCCAGTGATCGCTATAAATCACTGGCAGTAGCATAGCTGTACTTTTTTGCTAGTTAATTTAGTTAATTAATTTAGTTAATTTAATTTTTTTTAGTAATTGTTTTCTGTGATACAAAAATGTCACAGAAAAGATATAGTGCTGAGGAGGCGTATGCCATCCTTGCGTCAGAGTCAGATGCCTCTATTTCTGACTCAGACCCCAATTTTGACCCTGCCATGTGCTCAGATACATCACTAGATGCAGTCTCAACTGATAGTGATGTATCTGTGGCTGCTAGCCCCCCTGCCAGCCCCCCTGCCAGCCCCCCTGCTAGCCCCCCTGCCAGAAGGAGGCGTGTTGCTGCCATTGCTGCTGAAGAGTGGGTAACGCCTCATCTCCAGAGGCCAGATATCCCACCCTTCACAGCAAATGCTGGCATAAATATAGATGTGGCAGGTTTTAGCCCCCAGCAGTTTCTGGAAGTGTTTCTGGGCGATGATATATTGGGGAACATTGTCGCCCAAACTAATTTATATGCCCATCAGTTCCGTGCTGCAAAGCCTGGAACATATTTGGCAAAGCAGCAATGGGCCCCCATCAATGTGCCAGAATTCAAAAAATTCTGGGCATTGACTATGCTGATGGGCATCATAAAGAAACCCTCCATTCGCTCCTACTGGAGTACTAGCCCCATCTGCTCTACCCCCATTTTCTCCCAGACTATGTCGAGGAAGAGGTATGAAATGATTCTGCATTTCATGCACTTCAGCGACAACAGCCTGTGCCCCCCTAGGGAGCATCCCCAATTTGACAGGCTGTATAAAATCCGCCCCCTGATAACCCACTTTTCTGCCAGGTTTGCAGAGGCTTATACACCTGGAAGGAATATATGCGTTGATGAATCCCTAATGAAGTATAAGGGAAGGCTGGGATTCAAGCAGTATATTCCTTCCAAACGCTCCAGATATGGGGTAAAGGTGTATAAGCTCTGTGACAGCGAGACTGGGTATACTCAGGACTTCCGGGTGTATGAGGGAAAGGATAGCCACCTTGACCCTCCAGGTTGCCCAGAACATATGGGAACCACTGGCAAGATTGTCTGGGACCTGATATTACCCCTAATGAACAAAGGGTATCACTTGTACTTAGACAATTTTTATACAAGTGTCCTTTTGTTCAAGCTACTGTATTGCTTTGATACAGTAGCTTGCGGTACAATTAAAAAGAACCGCGCAGGTTTCCCAGGACAGCTTGTACGCACCCGGCTACGAAGGGGGGAGACCTCAGCTCTGCGCCAAGAGGAGCTGTTGGCACTGAAGTACAGAGACAAGAAGGATGTATACCTTCTTACCACCATCCACACAGAGAGGACGGTGGCGGTTTCTGTACGTGGCAGAGCTGAGATCATAAGGAAGCCAGTGTGCATCAAGTCTTATAACCGGCATATGGGTGGGGTTGATCTGGCTGATCAGCTGCTGCAGCCCTATCTAATTATGCGGAAGACAAGGGCCTGGTACAAAAAGGTTGCAATTTACCTAATGCAGATTGCAACCCACAACGCTTTTTTGTTGTTCAAAAAAGCAAACCCCAGAGTTAAAAAGACTTTTTTACAGTTTCAGCTCCAGATTATTACGGGGATTTTGTACCATGATGCACCTGCTCCCCGGGCGGTGATGGGAGAGAGCAGAGTTGGGGCTACCCATTTTATTTTTAAAATCCCCCCTAATGCCACAAAGCAGAAACCACAAAAAAAATGCAGAGTCTGTACCAAGAGGGGGAAGAGAAGGGACACCATATATTACTGTCCTGATTGCCCTGGACAGCCTGCACTCTGCATTGGGGACTGCTTCAAGCGGTACCATACAATGGTCAATTTTTAAAAAAAATAAATACATTTGCTGTTACATATATATATATTTTTTTTGGTTATGTTTATAGTTAGATGTTTTTTTGTTTTTTTTACTTTTACTGTGCCAGATTTTTACATTTCACTACTCTATTTTTTTCTAAAATTGGGCCTGTTTTTTTTTTAACCAAAACCCCTGTCAAACCTATGCATGGGGGACATAGGTGTTCTCAGGGTGCCTTGCAGAAAACAACCTGAAGTATGTTTTTGTAATAACTTACAACAGTCTCTCCTAAATCATAGTCAAAAAGCAATGTGTCTGTAAAAATGAAAATTGAAAAATTACCACCATACACTTTCTCCAATTTTTTGGGCTAAAACGGTTGCTTCAAAGGCATCAAAGCACACCATATACAATACCTTGGGGTGTCAACATTTAAAAAATATACACTTTGAATGCAATAAATAAAAGTGGGGTATGCGATAGGCCCCAAACTAAAGATAGGCCTATCAGAAGAAATACTCTCATTTTTAATAACTAAAATCACAAGTCATAAAATTGTAACATAACCTTCCCAAAATCCTGGCAAACCTATGCATGGGGGGCATAAGTGTACTCAGGGTGCCTTGCAGAAAACAACCTGAAGTATTATTTTGCAATAACTTACAACAATCTCTCCTAAATCATAGTCAAAAAGCAATGTGTCTGTAAAAATGAAAATTGAAAAATTACCACCATATACTTTCTCCAATTTTTTGGGCTAAAACGGTTGCTTCAAAGGCATCAAAGCACACCATATACAATACCTTGGGGTGTCAACATTTAAAAATTATACACTTTGAATGCAATAAATAAAAGTGGGGTATGCGATAGGCCCCAAACTAAAGATAGGCCTATCAGAAGAAATACTCTCATTTTTAATAACTAAAATCACAAGTCATAAAATTGTAACATAACCTTCCCAAAATCCTGGCAAACCTATGCATGGGGGGCATAGGTGTACTCAGGGTGCCTTGCAGAAAACAACCTGAAGTATTATTTTGCAATAACTTACAACAATCTCTCCTAAATCATAGTCAAAAAGCAATGTGTCTGTAAAAATGAAAATTGAAAAATTACCACCATATACTTTCTCCAATTTTTTGGGCTAAAACGGTTGCTTCAAAGGCATCAAAGCACACCATATACAATACCTTGGGGTGTCAACATTTAAAAAATATACACTTTGAATGCAATAAATAAAAGTGGGGTATGTGATAGGCCCCAAACTAAAGATAGGCCTATCAGAAGAAATACTCTCATTTTTAATAACTAAAATCATGTAACATAACCTTCCCAAAATCCTGGCAAACCTATGCATGGGGGGCATAGGTGTACTCAGGGTGCCTTGCAGAAAACAACCTGAAGTATTATTTTGCAATAACTTACAACAGTCTCTCCTAAATCATAGTAAAAAAGCAATGTGTCTGTAACAATGTAAATTGAAAAATTACCACCATATACTTTCTCCAATTTTTTGGGCTAAAACGGTTGCTTCAAAGGCATCAAAGCACACCATATACAATACCTTGGGGTGTCAACATTTAAAAAATATACACTTTGAATGTAATAAATAAAAGTGGGGTATGTGATAGGCCCCAAACTAAAGATAGGCCTATCAGAAGAAATACTCTCATTTTTAATAACTAAAATCATGTAACATAACCTTCCCAAAATCCTGGCAAACCTATGCATGGGGGGCATAGGTGTACTCAGGGTGCCTTGCAGAAAACAACCTGAAGTATTATTTTGCAATAACTTACAACAGTCTCTCCTAAATCATAGTAAAAAAGCAATGTGTCTGTAACAATGTAAATTGAAAAATTACCACCATATACTTTCTCCAATTTTTTGGGCTAAAACGGTTGCTTCAAAGGCATCAAAGCACACCATATACAATACCTTGGGGTGTCAACATTTAAAAAATATACACTTTGAATGTAATAAATAAAAGTGGGGTATGTGATAGGCCCCAAACTAAAGATAGGCCTATCAGAAGAAATACTCTCATTTTTAATAACTAAAATCACAAGTCATAAAATTGTAACATAACCTTCCCAAAATCCTGGCAAACCTATGCATGGGGGGCATAGGTGTACTCAGGGTGCCTTGCAGAAAACAACCTGAAGTATTCTTTTGCAATAACTTACAACAATCTCTCCTAAATCATAGTCAAAAAGCAATGTGTCTGTAAAAATGAAAATTGAAAAATTACCACCATATACTTTCTCCAATTTTTTGGGCTAAAACGGTTGCTTCAAAGGCATCAAAGCACACCATATACAATACCTTGGGGTGTCAACATTTAAAAAATATACACTTTGAATGCAATAAATAAAAGTGGGGTATGTGATAGGCCCCAAACTAAAGATAGGCCTATCAGAAGAAATACTCTCATTTTTAATAACTAAAATCATGTAACATAACCTTCCCAAAATCCTGGCAAACCTATGCATGGGGGGCATAGGTGTACTCAGGGTGCCTTGCAGAAAACAACCTAAAGTATTCTTTTGCAATAACTTACAACAGTCTCTCCTAAATCATAGTAAAAAAGCAATGTGTCTGTAACAATGAAAATTGAAAAATTACCACCATATACTTTCTCCAATTTTTTGGGCTAAAACGGTTGCATCAAAGTCATCAAACCACTCCATGTATAATACCTTGGGGGGTCAACTTTTTAAATATAATCACATTTATGGAAAACAAATAAATTGGGGTATGTTAAAAGACCCCCAAAAAAAGACGATAGGCAAAGAAAATATGTTAAATGTGAAAAAAAATCACAAACACATGTCAGACATTTGGCATTGCACCGCCCAAACAAGCCACCAAACCTATGCATAGGTGGTATCACTGAACTCAGGAGATGTTGGTGACCACATATTGGTGTCTTCTTTGGTAGTAACACATAACAGGAGCTGTGAATCCATGTCTAAAGTACAATGTATGTGAAAAATAACACAAAGAAATGAATGCCCAATAGTTTGACAAAGACTAGTGGTTGAATTAGTGTATGGAAAGTGTTAAAACACCTGCATTTGAAATACCCTAGGATGTCTACTTTTCAAAAATATATGGTTTTATGGGGGTAAATTACATTGGCCGGCTTCAGAAATGTCTTAAATAGAACATGGGTGCATGGGATGTGAAAATGGGAAGTGTAAAAAATGGAATGCGCTTCCTAAAAATAAGGCCTTCTAGCCCCCAGAGAACCCAACACACCTATACATGGGTGGTATCACTGTACTCAGGAGATGTTGTTGAACACATATTGAGGTGTTTTTTGGCAGTAACACATAACAGGAACTGAGAATCCATGCCTAAAGTACAATGTGTGTGAAAAATAACACAAAAAAATGACTACCCAAAAGTTTGACAAAGACTGGTGGTTGAATTAGTGCATGGAAAGTGTTAAAATACAAGCATTTGAAATACCCTAGGGTGTCTACTTTTCAAAAATATATGGTTTGATGGGGGTAAATTCCATTGACCAGCTTCAGAAATGTCCCAAATAGGACATGGGTGCATGATGACCGATGTGAAAATTCCAAGTTGAAAAACTGGAATGCGCTTCCTAAAATTAAGGCCTTTTAGCCCCCAGAGAACCCGACACACCTATACATGGGTGGTATCACTGTACTCAGGAGATGTTGTTGAACACATATTGAGGTTTTTTTTGGCAGTAACACATAACAGGAACTGAGAATCCATGCCTAAATTACAATGTGTGTGAAAAATAACACAAAATAATGACTACCCAAAAGTTTGACAAAGACTGGTGGTTGAATTAGTGCATGGAAAGTGTTAAAATACAAGCATTTGAAATACCCTAGGGTGTCTACTTTTCAAAAATATATGGTTTGATGGGGGTAAATTCCATTGACCAGCTTCAGAAATGTCCCAAATAGGACATGGGTGCATGATGACCGATGTGAAAATTCCAAGTTGAAAAACTGGAATGCGCTTCCTAAAATTAAGGCCTTTTAGCCCCCAGAGAACCCGACACACCTATACATGGGTGGTATCACTGTACTCAGGAGATGTTGTTGAATACATATTGAGGTTTTTTTTGGCAGTAACACATAACAGGAACTGAGAATCCATGCCTAAAGTACAATGTGTGTGAAAAATAACACAAAATAATGACTACCCAAAAGTTTGACAAAGACTGGTGGTTGAATTAGTGCATGGAAAGTGTTAAAATACAAGCATTTGAAATACCCTAGGGTGTCTACTTTTCAAAAATATATGGTTTGATGGGGGTAAATTCCATTGACCAGCTTCAGAAATGTCCCAAATAGGACATGGGTGCATGATGACCGATGTGAAAATTCCAAGTTGAAAAACTGGAATGCGCTTCCTAAAATTAAGGCCTTTTAGCCCCCAGAGAACCCGACACACCTATACATGGGTGGTATCACTGTACTCAGGAGATGTTGTTGAACACATATTGAGGTTTTTTTTGGTAGTAACACATAACAGGAACTGAGAATCCATGCCTAAAGTACAATGTGTGTGAAAAATAACACAAAATAATGACTACCCAAAAGTTTGACAAAGACTGGTGGTTGAATTAGTGCATGGAAAGTGTTAAAATACAAGCATTTGAAATACCCTAGGGTGTCTACTTTTCAAAAATATATGGTTTGATGGGGGTAAATTCCATTGACCAGCTTCAGAAATGTCCCAAATAGGACATGGGTGCATGATGACCGATGTGAAAATTCCAAGTTGAAAAACTGGAATGCGCTTCCTAAAATTAAGGCCTTTTAGCCCCCAGAGAACCCGACACACCTATACATGGGTGGTATCACTGTACTCAGGAGATGTTGTTGAACACATATTGAGGTTTTTTTTGGCAGTAACACATAACAGGAACTGAGAATCCATGCCTAAAGTACAATGTGTGTGAAAAATAACACAAAATAATGACTACCCAAAAGTTTGACAAAGACTGGTGGTTGAATTAGTGCATGGAAAGTGTTAAAATACAAGCATTTGAAATACCCTAGGGTGTCTACTTTTCAAAAATATATGGTTTGATGGGGGTAAATTCCATTGGCCAGCTTCAGAAATGTCCCAAATAGGACATGGGTGCATGATGACCGATGTGAAAATTCCAAGTTGAAAAACTGGAATGCGCTTCCTAAAATTAAGGCCTTTTAGCCCCCAGAGAACCCGACACACCTATACATGGGTGGTATCACTGTACTCAGGAGATGTTGTTGAACACATATTGAGGTTTTTTTTGGCAGTAACACATAACAGGAACTGAGAATCCATGCCTAAAGTACAATGTGTGTGAAAAATAACACAAAATAATGACTACCCAAAAGTTTGACAAAGACTGGTGGTTGAATTAGTGCATGGAAAGTGTTAAAATACAAGCATTTGAAATACCCTAGGGTGTCTACTTTTCAAAAATATATGGTTTGATGGGGGTAAATTCCATTGACCAGCTTCAGAAATGTCCCAAATAGGACATGGGTGCATGATGACCGATGTGAAAATTCCAAGTTGAAAAACTGGAATGCGCTCCCTAAAAATAAGAGCTTTTAGCCCCCCGAGAACCCGACACACCTATACATGGGTGGTATCACTGTACCCAGGAGATGCTGCTGAAGACATATGAGGGTGTTATTTGGCAGTAACCCTTAATATTATCAGTAAATGTATTCTTAAATTGCTATTTTGTCAAAAAATCAAATTATTTTTTTTTCCCCCCCAAACTTTGGCATAGATTGGTGGTAAAATGGTTGCATGAAAAAAGTCAAAATACCCCAAGTTTAATACCTTAGGTTGTCTTCTTTTAAAAAATATATACATTTGAAGGGTTATTCAGGGATTCATGACAGATATTGGTGTTACAATGTAACTATCGCCAATTTTGAAAAAACATGGTTTTGAAATAGCAAAGTGCTACTTGTACTTATTGCCCTATAACTTGCAAAAAAAGCAAAGAACATGTAAACATTGGGTATTTATAAACTCAGGACAAAATTTAGAAACTGTTTAGCATTGGTATTTTATGGTGGTTGTAGATGTGTAAGAGATTTTGGGGCTCAAAGTTAGAAAAAGTGCATTTTTTTTCATTTTTTCCTCATATTTTATATTTTTTTTTATAGTAAATTATAAGATATGATGAAAAAAATGGTATCTTTAGAAAGTCCATTTAATGGCGAGAAAAACAGTATATAATATGTGTGGGTACAGTAAATGAGTAAGAGGAAAATTACAGTTAAATACAAACATCGCAGAAATGCAAAAATAGCCTTGGTCCCAGATGGTCAACAAATTGAAAAGTGGTCTGGTCACTAAGGGGTTAAAGGAGACCCACTATTTTTTGGTGAAGGCTACTTTGGTATCCAATACAGAAATTTCTTGATCTGTTTTTGAGAAAATCCTATACCTGAAGTTTTATGGAGGCACAAGCCCCTACTGAGCATGTGCAAGAGTACATAGTTTTTATATGTGATTCACTGATAGCTGTCACATGATACAGGGCAGTGAAATTTAAAAGAATTTTGAAATTTGTCTGAAAAAGAAATCTGCTGCTCATACAATCTTAAAAATATCTATAAAATATATAATTTGTATATAAAATTTATGTAACTAACTTGACTTTCTTTGATTCTTTTCCATGTTTTTACCAGCTACTAGAATTAACAGAGAATTATACCCCTGAAGTTTCTGATTACAAGGTATGGTGATTTTAAAATGTGCATTTGAAAACATCTGTTTAACATGTTTTTTGTTTAGAAATATTTGTTTTCTTTATAGTACAATTACACCAAGATTACAAGTTGTGCGGCATTAAACCGGGTGCGCAAATAACGCAAAAATATTATCGGTATCGCACTCTCCATAGCTCTGCCATTACAAGTCACTGAAAAAAATCTTCTTTTGTTGTGCGATAAGCTGCATACCGCACAAAACCCAAGGCCTGACTTTACGTGCTCGTGCACGCTTTCCCCCATAGACATCAATGGAAAGTGTTAGAAAAAAACAAACACCTGCGGTATCTGTAACGCAATCTCCATTGATGTCTATGGGGAAAAGAAAGTTTATTATAAATAAATAACATAAACCCCTAGTCTAACTACCCCTAATCCGCCGCCCCCTGACACCGCCGACACTAAATAAACTTATTAACCCCCAATCCCCCGCACATCCACATTGCTAACACCTAAATAAACCTATTAACCCCCTAAACCGCCGTCCACCCACATCGCCAACACTATATAAAGCTATTAACCCCTAAACCGTTGGCCCCCCATCGCTACTCCTATAATAAACCTATTAACCCCTAAAATGCCGGTCCCACACATAGCTAATACTAAACCTATTAGCCCCTAAACCGCCAGTCCCCCACATCGCAAATCACTAAACTATTAACCCCTAAACCTAACCCCCCCTAACTTTAAATTAAATTTACAATATAACTACTGGTGACTCCTCCTCTCTTTTGCCTCTGTCTGTTGGAGTACCTCAAGGCTCTGTCCTGGGTCCTCTACTCTTCTCTATTTACACATCTTCACTGGGTAAACTTATCAACAGCTATGGCTTCAGCTATCAATTCTCATATCAGTGACTGCTTATCTGGCATTTCCTCCTGGATGGCCTCTCACCACCTAAGAATAAACATGTCCAAGACTGAACTACTTCTCATTCCCCCCTCTAACTCTACTCCAGTTTCTAATTTTTCTATCACTGTTGGCAGCACCACTATCTCCCCATCACCCCAAGTCCGCTGCCACAGAGTCACGCTTGACTCAAATCTGTCCTTCAATCCCCACATCCAATTGCTCTCTTCATCCTGCCGCAACCACCTACGCAATATCTCCAAAATTCGTCCGTTTCTGAGCGCTGAAACTACTAAACAGCTAATCCACTCCCTGGTAATTTCCCGACTTGACTACTGTAACACCTTACTAACTGGCCTCCCTCTCTCCCGCCTCTCTCCCCTCCAATCCATCCTAAATGCATCTGCCAGGCTAATTCACCTCTCTCGACGCTCTGTTTCTGCCGCACCTCTCTGTGAGTCCCTTCACTGGCTCCCCATTCACAACAGAGTTAAATTCAAAATTCTCACCCTGACCTACAAAGCCCTCACCAATGCTGCCCCACCCTATCTGTCCTCACTTATCAACAAATATACTCCAACAATGACCTGCTTCTTGCGTCCTCTACCATCACCTCCTCTCATGCTAGACTACAGGACTTCTCTCGTGCGGCACCAACCCTCTGGAACGCACTTCCTCGTGATGTCAGACTTGCACCTAACCTCTCCTCCTTTAAACGTTCCCTAAAGACCTTTCTGTTCAGGGAAGCTTATCACCCGACTTCTTAACAAACTAACTTCACTTAACTAACAGTTGCCCTCTATCTCCTCACTAATATCATTCTCACCTTTGCAGTCCCCACCTCCTGTTTCCCATCCTCCTACCCATCTAGATTGTAAGTTTCCACGGGAATAGGGCCCTCAATTCCCCCTGTATTTGTTTGTAAAATTTTGTCTTTTATCGTATTGTTTCTCCATTGTACTGTTATCCTTGTACCCATGGGCAGCACTGAGGAATCTGTTGGCGCTTTATAAAGAATAATAATAATAAAAAATGATCTTAAAATAAATAAAACTTACCTGTGAAATAAAAAAAAAAAACTATTAAAGGGACATTAAACACTTTGAGATGGTAATATAAAATGATAAATTGTATATATAAAACAACTCTGCAATATACTTTCATTATTTATTTTGTCCTCTTTGCCTGTAATTCCATTCTGAAATTGTGAGCTTTTCAGTTCCTGTTAGAAATGGAAGTGCAGAACACTGTTATATCCAGCACAACCATTGGCTGCACACTCTAATGACCTATGTATAGCTGTCCCTAATTGGCCACAGCAGAGAAGGTAACACAAGTTACAACATGGCAGCTCCCAGTGTTTTATAGACACTAAAACTTTACACTTATTTTGTCACTTTTTAAACAACTAATGAAACTTTAAAAAATACATCTACATGTTAGTCATGGACTAATCTTTTCTTTGAATGCATCATTCTATCTAGCATGTATTTAGTGTTTAATGTCCCTTTAAGAAAATAAAATAAACTACAAAAAAAAAAATCGAACATTACCAAAAAAAACACATTGAAATTATGAAAAAGAAAAACCCTATTTTTTATATAGCCCTATAAAAACAAAAAAGCCCCCCCCCCCCCAAATAAAAACACCCCCTAACCTAACAATAAACTACCAATAGCCCTTAAAATGACCTTTTGTAGGGCATTTCCCTAAGTTAAACTGCTCTTTTACATTAAAAAAATTACAAAGTCCCCCCTAACGGTAAACCTCCCCACCCAAACAACCCCCCAAAATAAAAAAATAAAAAACAAGTCTAAAGAAAACCTAAGCTACCCATTGCTCCTAAAGGGGCATTTGTATTGGCATACTGCTCTTTTACTGCCCATTAAAATGAAGTCCGGACCTCCATCCTGAAGTCCGGACATCCATCTTCATCCAGGGTTTACTGTTAGGTGGGACTTTTGTACTTTTTTATTGTAAAAGAGCTGTTTAACTTAGGGCAATGGCCTACATTATTGGTAGTTTATTGTTCGGTTAGGGGGTGTTTTTGGGGGGCTTTTATGTTTTATAGGGCTATTAGATTAGGTGTAATTTTTTATTATTTTGGATAATTTCGTTTATTATTTTTTGGAATATTAGTGTTTTTTTTTTTATTTTTCGTAATTTTAGTGGGGGGTTTTTTGTTGGTAATGTTAGATATTTTTTTTCGTAGTGTTAGGCTATTTTAATCTTGTAATTTTAAGTTTTTTTATTTTTCATTTATTTTATTTTATTAAAATAGTTATGTTAGGTTTATAGTTTAATCTTTGTTTTTTTCAAATGTAAGTTTTTATTTATTTTTAGATAGTTATATTGTAAATTTAATTTAAATTTGGGGTGTTAGGTTTAGGGGTTAATAGTTTAATTTAGTGATTTGCGATGTGGGGGGGCGGCTGTAAGGGTTAATAAGTTTATATAGTGTTGGCAATGTGGGCGGCGGTTTAGGGGTTAATAGGTAGTTTATGGGTGTTAGTGTACTTTGTAACATTTTAGTTATGGATTTTGCGAAACAAAAATGTTTAGTATAAGCGATGTGGGGGGCCGGCATTTTAGGGGTTAATAGGTTTATATAGTGTTGGCAATGTGGGCGGCGGTTTAGGGGTTAATAGGTAGTTTATGGGTGTTAGTGTACTTTGTAACATTTTAGTTATGGATTTTGCAAAACAAAAATGTTTCGCAAAATCCATAACTACTGGTCTCAGATTGCGGCGGTATAGACCACAACGCAAGCATTTTAGCCGGACTGTACAACCTGTAATACGGCGCTATGAAAATCCCGCACTCAAGTCATTTTTTGAGTGCGGAATGGTGAGTTGCGTTACAGGCTAAAACGCTTGCGGTATAGCTATACCGCCGCGACTTGTAATACGGGAGACCTGCCATTCCACGCGCAATGGCCAATTTTTCAGCGGTATAGCCGTACCGCACCATACCACAAAACTTGTAATCTAGGTCTGTCTTTGTTAAATGCTGCTAAATAAAGTTTTAAATGAAGATGGTTGTATCTTGATCAATATTGTAACTGTGTATATTTTTGTTGTAATGCCCTGCGTGATATGTTACATATATTGATTGTCTGTAACGAATAATGTCAACTGGCTAAAGGGATATAAACGGTCTGTTTTATTGTTGTAATAAGCAAAGCAGTAAGCAGTGGGTTATACTTAATAGAAATTAGTGCAGAATGTATTATCATTTTAAAAGGATTTTACAATTTTTTAAAATTTTTGTTTAACTTCATTTGTGAAGGGTTCATTACTTAATGTCACAACCACACAAGGGGGCTGTGGTATTTACTGGAAAGCAAGGAGCAGCTTTTTTCATTTGACGTTGATAGCTGCCAGATCAGATCTCTGGTTAAGTTTCTAAAAGTGCCCCAAATGCCCTCACAATAAGACGTTTTTTTTAGTTGTTTTTTTTTTTTATTTAAAAAAATAAAATAATAAAAAAAATAGAATAATAGTTTACGTCTATTATCAAATCTGCTTATTTTCCTTGATATCCTTTGCATAAGGTGCAGCACTACTGAGAGCTAGTTGAACACCTCTAGTAAGCCCATCACAAGAGACAAATGTGTGCAGATACCAATCATCTCGCTCCCACTATTTCAACAATGGATACCAAGAGAACAAAGTACATTTGAAAATAAAAGTGAATTTAAAAGTGTCTTAAAATAACATTGCTCTATCTGAATCATGCAAGTTTAACTATTATCACTATAATGACACTTTTTTTTTTTTTTTTTTTTTTTTTTTTTTTAAATGCGATGTTGATTTTTCCATTTGATAATAAATTTAACTATATTTGTAGAATTGAAATTTTGCATTATTTCTTTCAGGAAGGAAAGATTTTGAGTTTTGATCCTTTCACTAAACAACTTGACGTGGAAATCTACTCAAATGAATCAGGTAATGATAAAAACAAAAAATGGGTTTGAAGAGCAAAAATGTTTATTTAGTCCTCTCTCTCCTGCTTTAGTAGTTCAGGGTTTACGCCAATCCTTTAATAATTTCTCTGGAGTTCTCAAAAACAAGTATCACATAAAATCATGGAATGGTGGTTGTTGAGAATATTTCTTTTTTCAACAAAACTAAAAAGGAACATTCCATAAAAAGAGAGCAATACACAAAGGGACAGTGCTAGTGTATTATTAAAATATTTGTAAATATGCCCCCCCCCCCCCTCTCATTTGTCTCTTTCTTTGTTTAGGATGATTGAGTCCTGGATGCAAGCAAGCAAGGTTACAATTAACTCAAATTGAATTCCACAGTAAATGTTTATGCACACATTAAAAAAAAAATCTTTACAGTGCTTTTTATTAAATGACAGTTTAAAAATGCTTTTAAAATTTTATTTTGCTGGCAGATCTTTTGTACGAATACGGCGGCAAGCCGAAACGCATAAGCCAGTTCTGCAGCGTTGGGACACCACTTGTTTGGCTGTTTTTTCCTTTTCCATTTTTAATCTGCATTTGCTAAATAAATGTTAAGTTATACTATATTTTTGAGCGGAGTACACCTTTTTCTTTTGTCTGCAGATCTTTTGTACTGTCATGAATAATTTCGGATGCATAAATAGATCCCTTTTAAAGTGACAGTAAACACAGTCTTCATAACACGGCAATGAAATGTACATAATGTGCACATTACATGAAAGGGACCCTGAACCAAAATTTTTTCTTTCTTGATTCAGATAGAGCATGCAATTTTAATAAACTTTCTAATTTACTCTTGTAGATTTTTCTTCGTTCTCTTGCTATCTTTATTTGAAAAGAAGGCATCTAAGCTATATTTCTCTTGTTAAGTGTATCCAGTCCACGGATCATCCATTACTTCTGCGATATTCTCCTTCCCAACAGGAAGTTGCAAGAGGATCACCCACAGCAGAGCTGCTATATAGCTCCTCCCCTAACTGCCATATCCAGTCATTCTCTTGCAACCCTCAACATAGATGGAGGTCGTGAGAGGACTGTGGTGTTTTATACTTAGTTTATTTCTTCAATCAAAAGTTTATTTTTAAATGGTACCGGAGTGTACTGTTTATCTCAGGCAGTATTTAGAAGAAGAATCTGCCTGCGTTTCCTATGATCTTAGCAGAAGTAACTAAGATCCATTTGCTGTTCTCACATTTTCTGAGGAGTGAGGTACTTCAGAGGGGGAATGGCGTGCAGGTTTTCCTGCAATAAGGTATGTGCAGTTAAAATATTTTTCTAGGGATGGAATTTGCTAGAAAATGCTGCTGATACCAAAGTAATGTAAGTAAAGCCTTAAATGCAGTGATAGCGACTGGTATCAGGCTTATTAATAGAGATACATACTCTTATAAAAATGTATTTTAAAACGTTTGCTGGCATGTTTAATCGTTTTTTTACATATGTTTGGTGATAAAACTTATTGGGGCCTAGTTTTTTCCACATGGCTGGCTTGAATTTTGCCTAGAAACAGTTCCCTGAGGCTTCCCACTGTTGTAATATGAGTGGGAGGGGCCTATTTTAGCGCTTTTTTGCGCAGCAAAAATTACAGACACAGACATCCTGCTTCTTCCTGCATGATCCAGGACATCTCTGGAGGGCTCAAAAGGCTTCAAAAGTCGTATTGAGGGAGGTAAAAAGCCACAGTAGAGCTGTGGCAGTTGTTGTGACTGTTTAAAAACGTTTTTTGTCAATTGTTATTCCGTTTTTGGTATTAAGGGGTTAATCATCCATTTGCAAGTGAGTGCAATTCTCTGCTAACTTATTACATACACTGTGAAAATTTCGTTAGTGTAACTGCATTTTTCACTGTTATCTCAAATTTGGACAAAATTTGTGTTTCTTAAAGGCGCAGTAGCGTTTTTTATATTGCTTGTAAACTTGTTTTAAAGTGTTTTCCAAGCTTGCTAGTTTCATTGCTAGTCTGTTTAAACATGTCTGACACAGATGAATCTACTTGTTCATTATGTTTGAAAGCCATGGTGGAGCCCCATAGGAGAATGTGTGCTAAATGTATTGATTTCACTTTAAATAATAAAGATCAGTCTTTATCTATAAAAGAATTATCACCAGAGGATTCTGTCGAGGGGGAAGTTATGCCGACTAACTCTCCCCACGTGTCAGAACCTTCGCCTACCGCTCAGGGGACGCACGCTATTATGGCGCCAAGTACATCAGGGACGCCCATAGCGATTACCTTGCAGGACATGGCTGCAATCATGAATAATACCCTGTCAGAGGTATTATCTAGATTGCCTGAATTCAGAGGCAAGCGCGATAGCTCTGGGATTAGGAGAGATGCAGAGCGCGCAGGTGCTGTAAGAGCCATGTCTGATACTGCGTCACAGTATGCAGAACATGAGGACGGAGAGCTTCATTCTGTGGGTGACGTCTCTGACTCGGGGAAACCTGATTCAGAGATTTCTAATTTTAAATTTAAGCTTGAGAACCTCCGTGTATTGCTTGGGGAGGTATTAGCTGCTCTGAATGACTGTAACACAGTTGCAATTCCAGAGAAATTGTGTAGGCTAGATAGATACTATGCGGTGCCGGTGTGTACTGATGTTTTCCCTATACCTAAAAGGCTTACAGAAATTATTAGCAAGGAGTGGGATAGACCCGGTGTGCCCTTTTCCCCACCTCCTATATTTAGAAAAATGTTCCCAATAGACGCCACTACACGGGACTTATGGCAGACGGTCCCTAAGGTGGAGGGAGCAGTTTCTACTTTAGCAAAGCGTACCACTATCCCGGTTGAGGACAGTTGTGCTTTTTCAGATCCAATGGATAAAAAATTGGAGGGTTACCTTAAGAAAATGTTTATTCAACAAGGTTTTATTTTACAGCCCCTTGCATGCATTGCGCCTGTCACTGCTGCGGCGGCATTCTGGTTTGAGGCCCTGGAAGAGGCCATTCATACAGCTCCATTGGATTAAATTATTGACAAGCTTAGATCGCTTAAGCTAGCTAACTCATTTGTTTCTGATGCCATTGTTCATTTGACTAAACTAACGGCTAAGAATTCCGGATTCGCCATCCAGGCGCGTAGGGCACTATGGCTTAAATCCTGGTCAGCTGACGTGACTTCTAAGTCTAAATTACTTAACATTCCTTTCAAGGGGCAGACCTTATTCGGGCCTGGCTTGAAAGAAATTATTGCTGACATTACTGGAGGTAAGGGTCATACCCTTCCTCAGGACAGGGCCAAATCAAAGGCCAAACAGTCTAATTTTCGGGCCTTTCGAAATTTCAAGGCAGGAGCAGCATCAACTTCCTCCGCTTCAAAACAAGAGGGAACTGTTGCTCATTCCAGACAGGCCTGGAAACCTAACCAGTCCTGGAACAAGGGCAAGCAGACCAGAAAGCCTGCTGCTGCCCCGAAGACAGCATGAAGGAACGGCCCCCTATCCGGAAACGGATCTAGTGGGGGGCAGACTTTCTCTCTTCGCCCAGGCGTGGGCAAGAGATGTTCAGGATCCCTGGGCGTTGGAGATCATATCTCAGGGATATCTTCTGGACTTCAAAGCTTCTCCTCCACAAGGGAGATTTCATCTTTCAAGGTTATCAGAAAACCAGATAAAGAAAGAGGCATTCCTAAGCTGTGTGCAGAACCTCCTAGTAATGGGAGTGATCCATCCAGTTCCGCGGACGGAACAAGGACAGGGCTTTTATTCAAATCTGTTTGTGGTTCCCAAGAAAGAGGGAACCTTCAGACCAATCTTGGATCTAAAGATCTTAAACAAATTCCTCAGAGTTCCATCATTCAAAATGGAAACTATTCGGACCATCCTACCCATGATCCAAGAGGGTCAGTACATGACCACAGTGGATTTAAAGGATGCCTACCTTCACATACCGATTCACAAAGATCATCATCAGTTCCTAAGGTTTGCCTTTCTAGACAGGCATTACCAATTTGTAGCTCTTCCCTTTGGGTTGGCCACAGCCCCGAGAATTTTTACAAAGGTTCTGGGCTCACTTCTGGCGGTTCTAAGACCGCGAGGCATAGCGGTGGCTCCTTATCTTGACGACATCCTGATACAGGCGTCAAACTTTCAAATTGCCAAGTCTCATACAGAGATAGTTCTGGCATTTCTGAGGTCGCATGGGTGGAAAGTGAACGTAGAAAAGAGTTCTCTATCCCCACTCACAAGAGTCTCCTTCCTAGGGACTCTTATAGATTCTGTAGAGATGAAAATTTACCTGACGGAGTCCAGGTTATCAAAACTTCTAATTGCTTGCCGTGTCCTTCATTCCATTCCACGCCCGTCAGTGGCTCAGTGTATGGAAGTAATCGGCTTAATGGTAGCGGCAATGGACATAGTGCCATTTGCGCGCCTGCATCTCAGACCGCTGCAATTATGCATGCTAAGTCAGTGGAACGGGGATTACTCAGATTTGTCCCCTCTACTAAATCTGGATCAAGAGACCAGAGATTCTCTTCTCTGGTGGCTATCTCGGGTCCATCTGTCCAAGGGTATGTCCTTTCGCAGGCCAGATTGGACGATTGTAACAACAGATGCCAGCCTTCTAGGTTGGGGTGCAGTCTGGAACTCCCTGAAGGCTCAGGGATCGTGGACTCAGGAGGAGAAACTACTCCCAATAAACATTCTGGAGTTAAGAGCAATATACAATGCTCTTCTAGCTTGGCCTCAGTTAGCAACACTGAGGTTCATCAGATTTCAGTCGGACAACATCACGACTGTGGCTTACATCAACCATCAAGGGGGAACCTGGAGTTCCCTAGCAATGTTAGAAGTCTCAAAGATAATTCGCTGGGCAGAGTCTCACTCTTGCCACCTGTCAGCGATCCATATCCCAGGCGTAGAGAACTGGGAGGCGGATTTTCTAAGTCGTCAGACTTTTCATCCGGGGGAGTGGGAACTCCATCCGGAAGTGTTTGCTCAATTGATTCATCGTTTGGGCAAACCAGAGTTGGATCTCATGGTGTCTCGCCAGAACGCCAAGCTTCCTTGTTACGGATCCAGGTCCAGGGACCCAGAAGCGACGCTGATAGATGCTCTAGCAGCGCCTTGGTTCTTCAACCTGGCTTATGTGTTTCCACCGTTTCCTCTGCTCCCTCGTCTGATTGCCAAGATCAAACAGGAGAGAGCATCGGTGATTCTGATAGCGCCTGCGTGGCCACGCAGGACCTGGTATGCAGACCTAGTGGACATGTCATCCTTTCCACCATGGACTCTACCTCTGAGACAAGACCTTCTAATACAAGGTCCTTTCAATCATCCAAATCTAATTTCTCTGAGACTGACTGCATGGAGATTGAACGCTTGATTCTATCAAAGCGTGGCTTCTCAGAGTCAGTCATTGATACCTTAATACAGGCAAGAAAGCCTGTTACCAGGAAAATCTACCACAAGATATGGCGTAAATATCTTTATTGGTGTGAATCCAAGAATTACTCATGGAGTAAGGTTAGGATTCCTAGGATATTGTCCTTTCACCAAGAGGGTTTGGACAAAGGATTATCAGCTAGTTCTTTAAAGGGACAGATTTCTGCTCTGTCTATTCTTTTGCACAAGCGTCTGGCAGAGGTTCCAGACGTTCAGGCATTTTGTCAGGCTTTGGTTAGAATTAAGCCTGTGTTTAAACCTGTTGCTCCCCCGTGGAGCTTAAACTTAGTTCTTAAAGTTCTTCAAGGAGTTCCGTTTGAACCCCTTCATTCCATTGATATTAAGCTTTTATCCTGGAAAGTTCTGTTTTTGATGGCTATTTCCTCGGCTCGGAGAGTCTGAGTTATCTGCCTTACAATGTGATTCCCCTTATCTGATTTTTCATGCAGATAAGGTAGTTCTGCGGACCAAACCTGGGTTTTTACCTAAAGTGGTTTCTAACAAGAATATTAATCAAGAAATTGTTGTTCCATCATTGTGTCCTAATCCTTCTTCAAAGAAGGAACGTCTTTTACATAATCTGGACGTAGTCCGTGCCTTGAAGTTTTACTTACAAGCTACTAAAGATTTTCGTCAAACATCTACTCTTTGTCGTTTACTCTGGACAGAGGAGAGGTCAAAAAGCTTCAGCAACCTCTCTTTCCTTTTGGCTTCGGAGCATAATACGCTTAGCCTATGAGACTGCTGGACAGCAGCCCCCTGAAAGGATTACAGCTCATTCTACTAGAGCTGTGGCTTCCACCTGGGCCTTTAAAAATGAGGCCTCTGTTGAACAGATTTGCAAGGCCGAGACTTGGTCTTCGCTTCACACTTTTTCCAAATTTTACAAATTTGATACTTTTGCTTCTTCGGAGGCTGTTTTTGGGAGAAAGGTTCTTCAGGCAGTGGTTCCTTCCGCTTAATCCGGGTGGTAAATCGCCATAGAACAAGCCACTGAGCTGTTGTTCGTTCCTGGTAGAGCGCTTCTCTCTTTGTATGCAAATTATTATGACCCTGGGGAAGTCTCCCTATGGGTGATGGGGGAAACCAGACGTGGACTCCTTGCCCAGTGTGCTTAGAGGAGTGTGGCTGCACCTCACTGACGAGGCCCATAGGAGGCCGAAACGATCGTCTGGGGTTGTCATGTTCCTTGTTCAGAGGAGAATTGCCTGGTATTTCGGGGCTGGACTGACCTTACTTGGCAGGATCAGACTGATATACTTCAGGAAAGTTTTCTTCTGTGAAAAGCACACTGGTCTAAAAGAGGCTGCTTCCGGGTGGTAAATCGCCATAGAACAAGCCACTGAGCTGTTGTCCGTTCCTGGTAGAGCGTTTCTCTCTTTGTATGCAAATTATTATGACCCTGGGGAAGTCTCCCTATGGGTGATGGGGGAAACCAGACGTGGACTCCTTGCCCAGTGTGCTTAGAGGAGTGTGGCTGCACCTCACTGACGAGGCCCATAGGAGGCCGAAACGATCGTCTGGGGTTATGTTCCTTGTTCAGAGGAGAATTGCCTGGTATTTCGGGGCTGGACTGACCTTACTTGGCAGGATCAGACTGATATACTTCAGGAAAGTTTTCTTCTGTGAAAAGCACACTGGTCTAAAAGAGGCTGCTTCCGGGTGGTAAATCGCCATAGAACAAGCCACTGAGCTGTTGTTCGTTCCTGGTAGAGCGCTTCTCTCTTTGTATGCAAATAATCTGGACGTAGTCCGTGCCTTGAAGTTTTACTTACAAGCTACTAAAGATTTTCGTCAAACATCTACTCTTTGTCGTTTACTCTGGACAGAGGAGATGTCAAAAAGCTTCAGCAACCTCTCTTTCCTTTTGGCTTCGGAGCATAATACGCTTAGCCTATGAGACTGCTGGACAGCAGCCCCCTGAAAGGATTACAGCTCATTCTACTAGAGCTGTGGCTTCCACCTGGGCCTTTAAAAATGAGGCCTCTGTTGAACAGATTTGCAAGGCCGAGACTTGGTCTTCGCTTCACACTTTTTCCAAATTTTACAAATTTGATACTTTTGCTTCTTCGGAGGCTGTTTTTGGGAGAAAGGTTCTTCAGGCAGTGGTTCCTTCCGCTTAATCCCTGCTTTGTCCCTCCCATCATCCGTGTACTTTAGCTTTGGTATTGGTATCCCACAAGTAATGGATGATCCGTGGACTGGATACACTTAACAAGAGAAAACATAATTTATGCTTACCTGATAAATTTATTTCTCTTGTAGTGTATCCAGTCCACGGCCCGCCCTGTCATTTTAAGGCAGGTCTAAATTTTAATTAAACTACAGTCACCACTGCACCCTATGGTTTCTCCTTTCTCTGTTTGTTTCGGTCGAATGACTGGATATGGCAGTTAGGGGAGGAGCTATATAGCAGCTCTGCTGTGGGTGATCCTCTTGCAACTTCCTGTTGGGAAGGAGAATATCCCACAAGTAATGGATGATCCGTGGACTGGATACACTACAAGAGAAATACATTTATCAGGTAAGCATAAATTATGGGTTCTTTTCAGAACCCTGGACATCACTTGTTTATTGGTGGGTGAATTTATCCACCCATCAGCAAGAACAACTCAGGTTGTTCACCAAAAATGGGCCGGCATCTAAACTAACATTCTTGCATTTCAAATAAAGATTCCAAGAGAATGAAGAAAATTTTATAATAGGAGTAAATTATAAAGTTGCTTAAAATGACATGCTCTATCTGAATCACAAAAGAAAAATTTTGGATTTAGTGTCCCTTTAAGTTTGTGTTTTTAAAAGTTTGCATGTTAAGAATTATTATAATTGCAAAACTGGTTGGAGTTTTGATCTGGTTTATCAACATTTTTCTCACCCAAGTTTCTCTCGCTTATGTTTACTGTTTTCTAACCAAGATTGTTATGTACCAGGAAGGAGTCTATAAACACCTGAACAGTTGCTGGCTTTTGGTTTCTGACCGGTCCCAGTAAATGAGGCTAGTCTTTGTTGATGAGTGCTACTTTGGAAACATGGCAAATCGTATGTAAGCTTGTTCAATAACCGAAGCTCTGAGCCAGGATTCCATACTCATTCTTGAGAAATGGGAATAAAACATAATTATGTTGAAGAGGAACTTTCAGTATGGCATTGGGATGGCACTAACCATGCATGTGCGCATTGGGATGGCACTAACCATGCATGTGCCAGAGGCATTGTGCAACCAAAACACCTACTAGCAATGCCTCGTAGGAAACAGGAGGATCTATTAGTAGAAATCAAATTTTTAAAAATTGTGTGTATAAGTGAGATTACAAGAAAATCTGACTTTCATATTAATGGCAATAAAACATTAAAATAATGTAATCTTTTCTGATTTAATAGTTTATCTGAGACCTGTTTTGAAGATTACTGCCTTTATCAAGTGCCAGATCTACAATTACTACTTAAAGGGACACTGAACTCAACTTTTTTCTTTCATGATTCAGATAGAGCATGAAATTTTAAGCAACTTTCTAATTTACTCCAATTATCAATTTTTCTTCATTCTCTTGCTATCTTTATTTTAAAATCAGGAATGTAAATATTAGCAGCCAGCCCATTTTAGGTTCAGCACCATGGATAGTGCTTGCTTATTGGAGGCTGACATTTACCCACCAATAAGCAAGTATAATCCCAGGTTTTCAACCAAAAATGGGCCGGCTCCAATGCATCACATTCTTGTTTTTTAAATAAAGATAGCAAGAGAACTAAAAAAAATTGATAATAGTAGTAAATTAGAAAGTTGCTTAAAATTGCACGCTCTGTTTGAATCATAAAAGAAAAAAAATTGAGTTAAATGTCTCACTTGCTGCATAGAGTTCACTATAGCAGCTCATGTTTCATGAAAGGGGGAGGATGCGTTCAGTTTTGGAGTCAGAGGAGTCCGGGGTATATAAAAAAAATAAAAAATAAGACTAAAACATTTGCTTACACAACAAAAAGAAACTGTACTTTGACAAGCATAGTGCTACACACATCTGGTTGTCCTTTTAAATTAAAAACAAGCCAAGCTACTATAAGTTGCAATAAGTATGTCTTTTATTATATAAGTTATCTGAAGCATAGTAAGTTTTTTAATATTTTCATTAGTAATGTTCATTTACATTTTTGCCCACTTAACGTGATTTTGCAATGTTCTCTGTTATTTGGCTAAAAGCTATTTGGTAATTCTATGACTTTATACTGTTTCAGTCCCAAATTTGAGCCAGTAGGTACAAGAGTTTACAGTGTTTGCCATGTGGGTGGCATTACGGAGTAGCTTGGTGGTGGAAGTGTAATAGTTTCTAAACTTCTAACAGTTTCTGCTATCAAAAGCACAAATTAATTACATAATTATAGATTTATTTAATGATAATTTGTGCTATAAATATTGGAAAAAATGTGTTAGCTAATTTTTGCTTAATATTGGCTTAAATTCTAGCTGGGTGGGGTCATTAAGGCCCTGGGGCGAACACTGGTTCAGTTCTTATCAAACTTTATTGCTGTATTGTTATGTTCAGTATGTGCTTTCCATTCTTTTAAAGTCTACTAATGTAACTACATTTTATTTATTCCTTTTTTTTTTTTCTTTTAGTCCTAAAGGAACCTGGAAAGTTTGACCTTGTCTACGAGATGGCGGGCGGGAGAAACATTGTAGAGTATGCTGTACAGCAAGACAGAAGGGTATGTGGTCTCTTTCCTCTCTCTCAATCTCAAATCAATTTCATTGGCATAAAAGAATATAAATCAGTGTTGCCAAAGTAGAATAGGGAAAAGGAATTTTGTGATACTAGGCGATAAACCTGCCCAGAGGGCATTCTATAGTTAAAAAATACAAACCCCCCAAGCTAAAGTTTCAAAAAATAAAAAAGTAAAATTACAGAAAAAAATAAACAAAGCTATCCAAAAGAAAACATTTAAACCTAAACTAATGCCCCTATAAAAATATAAAATCCCCCCCAAATAATAACACCCCCTAACTAATACTAACCTACCAATAATAGACCTTTAAAAGGGCCTTTTGTAGGGTATTGCCCTAAGTTAAACAGCTCTTTTATATTTAAAAATTACTAAATCCCCCTAACAGTAAAACCCCCCTCCCACCAAACCCCCCAAAATAAAAAAACCTAACACTGAAAAAACCTAAACTACCCATTGCCCCTAAAGGGGCATTTGTATGGGCATTGCCCTTAAAAGGCATTAAGCTCTTTCACTGCCCTTAAAAGGTCAATCCGCTCTTTCTTCTGTTAAGTGTGATCAGTCCACGGGTCATCATTACTTCTGGGATATTACTCCTCCCCAACAGGAAGTGCAAGAGGATTCACCCAGCAGAGCTGCATATAGCTCCTCCCCTCTACGTCACTCCCGTCATTCTCTTGCACCCAACGACTAGATAGGATGTGTGAGAGGACTATGGTGATTATACTTAGTTTTATATCTTCAATCAAAAGTTTATTTTAAAATAGCACCGGAGTGTGTTATTATCTCTCCGGCAGAGTTTGAAGAAGAATCTACCAGAGTTTTTGTTATGATTTTAGCCGGAGTAGTTAAGATCATATTGCTGTTTCTCGGCCATCTGAGGAGAGGTAAACTTCAGATCAGGGGACAGCGGGCAGATGAATCTGCATAGAGGTATGTAGCAGTTTTTATTTTCTGGCAATGGAATTGATGAGAAAATCCTGCCATACCGATATAATGTCATGTATGTATACTTTACACTTCAGTATTCTGGGGAATGGTACTTCACTAGAATTACACTGTAAGAAATACATAAAGCTGTTTAATAACTAGAGATTATGTTTAACGTTTTTGCTGGAATGTAAAATCGTTTTCATTTACTGAGGTACTGAGTGAATAAATGTTTGGGCACTATTTTTCCACTTGGCAGTTGCTTAATCTGTTTTCTGACAGTTTCTGTTCTCCCTCACTGCTGTGTGTGAGGGGGAGGGGCCGTTTTTTGGCGCTTTTACTACGCATCAAATATTTCAGTCAGCAACTCATTGTATTCCCTGCATGATCCGGTTCATCTCTACAGAGCTCAGGGGTCTTCAAAACTTATTTTGAGGGAGGTAATTTCTCTCAGCAGAGCTGTGAGAATTATAGTTTGACTGAGATAAAAAACGTTTATTCTGTAATTTGTTTCCTGCTTTCAGAATTTGTTATCTTTGCTAATGGGATTAAACCTTTGCTAAAGTTGGGTTATTTACAAGGATTGAGGCTATAACTGTTTCAATTTATTAATTTTCAACTGTCATAGATCTTCTGTGCTTCTTAAAGGCACAGTACGTTTTAATATTATTCTAATTGAATTGTATTTCCAAGTTACAAGTTTATTTGCTAGTGTGTTAAACATGTCTGATTCAGAGGATGATACCTGTGTCATTTGTTGCAATGCCAAAGTGGAGCCCAATAGAAATTTATGTACTAACTGTATTGATGCTACTTTAAATAAAAGTCAATCTGTACAAATTGAACAAATTTCACCAAACAACGAGGGGAGAGTTATGCCGACTAACTCGCCTCACGTGTCAGTACCTACATCTCCCGCTCAGAGGGAGGTGCGTGATATTGTAGCGCCGAGTACATCTGGGCGGCCATTACAAATCACATTACAGGATATGGCTACTGTTATGACTGAGGTTTTGGCTAAATTACCAGAGCTAAGAGGTAAGCGTGATCACTCTGGGGTGAGAACAGAGTGCGCTGATAATATTAGGGCCATGTCAGACACTGCGTCACAGGTGGCAGAACATGAGGACGGAGAGCTTCATTCTGTGGGTGACGGTTCTGATCCAAACAGACTGGATTCAGATATTTCAAATTTTAAATTTAAACTGGAAAACCTCTGTGTATTACTAGGGGAGGTGTTAGCGGCTCTGAATGATTGTAACACAGTTGCAATACCAGAGAAAATGTGTAGGTTGGATAAATATTTTGCGGTACCGACGAGTACTGAGGTTTTTCCTATACCTAAGAGACTTACTGAAATTGTTACTAAGGAGTGGGATAGACCCGGTGTGCCGTTCTCACCCCCTCCGATATTTAGAAAAATGTTTCCAATAGACGCCACCACAAGGGACTTATGGCAAACGGTCCCTAAGGTGGAGGGAGCAGTTTCTACCTTAGCTAAGCGTACCACTATCCCGGTGGAGGATAGCTGTGCTTTTTCAGATCCAATGGATAAAAAATTAGAGGGTTACCTTAAGAAAATGTTTGTTTAACAAGGTTTTATATTGCAACCCCTTGCATGCATTGCGCCGATCACGGCTGCAGCGGCATTCTGGATTGAGTCTCTGGAAGAGAACATTGGTTCAGCTACTCTGGACGACATTACGGACAGGCTTAGAGTCCTTAAACTAGCTAATTCATTCATTTCGGAGGCCGTAGTACATCTTACTAAACTTACGGCGAAGAATTCAGGATTCGCCATTCAGGCACGCAGGGCGCTGTGGCTAAAATCCTGGTCAGCTGATGTTACTTCTAAGTCTAAATTGCTTAATATACCTTTCAAAGGGCAGACCTTATTCGGGCCCGGGTTGAAAGAGATTATCGCTGACATTACAGGAGGTAAAGGCCAGCCAAGACTAGACAGTCTAATTTTCGTTCCTTTCGTAATTTCAAAGCAGGAGCAGCATCAACTTCCTCTGCACCAAAACAGGAAGGAGCTGTTGCTCGCTACAGACAAGGCTGGAAACCTAACCAGTCCTGGAACAAGGGCAAGCAGACTAGGAAACCTGCTGCTGCCCCTAAAACAGCATGAATTGAGGGCCCCCGATCCGGCATCGGATTTAGTGGGGGGCAGACTTTCTCTCTTCGCCCAGGCTTGGGCAAGAGATGTTCAGGATCCCTGGGCGCTAGAGATAATACCTCAGGGATACCTTCTGGACTTCAAATACTCTCCTCCAAGAGAGAGATTTCATCTGTCAAGATTGTCAACAATCCAGACAAAGAAAGAGGCGTTTCTACGCTGCGTACAAGAGCTCTTGTTAATGGGAGTAATCCATCCAGTTCCACGATCGGAACAGGGACAGGGGTTTTACTCAAATCTGTTTGTGGTTCCCAAAAAAGAGGGAACTTTCAGACCAATCCTGGACTTAAAGATCCTAAACAAATTCCTAAGAGTTCCATCGTTCAAGATGGAGACTATTCGGACAATTTTACCTATGATCCAAGAGGGTCAGTACATGACCACTGTAGATTTAAAAGATGCTTACCTTCACATACCGATTCACAAAGATCATTATCGGTACCTAAGGTTTGCCTTCCTAGACAGGCATTACCAGTTTGTGGCTCTTCCATTCGGATTGGCTACAGCTCCAAGAATCTTCACAAAGGTTCTGGGTGCTCTTCTGGCGGTACTAAGACCGCGGGGAATCTCGGTAGCTCCATACCTAGACGACATTCTGATACAAGCTTCAAGCTTTCAAACTGCCAAGTCTCATACAGAGTTAGTGCTGGCATTTCTAAGGTCACATGGATGGAAGGTGAACGAAAAGAAAAGTTCACTCGTTCCACTCACAAGAGTTCCCTTCCTGGGGACTCTTATAGATTCTGTAGAAATGAAGATTTACCTGACAGAGGACAGGCTAACAAGACTTCAAAGTGCTTGCCGCACCCTTCATTCCATTCAACACCCGTCAGTGGCTCAATGCATGGAGGTAATCGGCTTAATGGTAGCGGCAATGGACATAGTACCCTTTGCACGCTTACACCTCAGACCACTGCAACTGTGCATGCTAAGCCAGTGGAATGGGGATTACTCAGACTTATCCCCTTCTCTGAATCTGGATCAAGAGACCAGAAATTCTCTTCTATGGTGGCTTTCTCGGCCACATCTGTCCAGGGGGATGCCATTCAGCAGACCAGACTGGACAATTGTAACAACAGACGCCAGCCTTCTAGGTTGGGGTGCCGTCTGGAATTCTCTGAAGGCTCAGGGACAATGGAGTCAGGAGGAGAGTCTCCTGCCAATAAACATTCTGGAATTGAGAGCAGTTCTCAATGCCCTTCTGGCTTGGCCCCAGTTGACAACTCGGGGGTTCATCAGGTTTCAGTCGGACAACATCACGACTGTAGCTTACATCAACCATCAGGGAGGGACAAGAAGCTCCCTAGCTATGATGGAAGTATCAAAGATAATTCGCTGGGCAGAGTCTCACTCTTGCCACCTGTCAGCAATCCACATCCCGGGAGTGGAGAACTGGGAGGCGGATTTCTTAAGTCGTCAGACTTTTCATCCGGGGGAGTGGGAACTTCATCCGGAGGTCTTTGCCCAAATACTTCGACGTTGGGGCAAACCAGAGATAGATCTCATGGCGTCTCGACAGAACGCCAAGCTTCCTCGTTACGGGTCCAGATCCAGGGATCCAGGAGCAGTCCTGATAGATGCTCTGACAGCACCTTGGGACTTCAGGATGGCTTACGTGTTTCCACCCTTCCCGTTACTTCCTCGATTGATTGCCAGAATCAAACAAGAGAGAGCATCAGTGATTCTAATAGCACCTGCGTGGCCACGCAGGACTTGGTATGCAGACCTGGTGGACATGTCATCCTGTCCACCTTGGTCTCTACCTCTGAAACAGGACCTTCTGATACAGGGTCCCTTCAAACATCAAAATCTAACTTCTCTGAAGCTGACTGCTTGGAAATTGAACGCTTGATTTTATCAAGACGTGGGTTTTCTGAGTCAGTTATTGATACCTTAATACAGGCTAGGAAACCTGTTACCAGAAAGATTTACCATAAGATATGGCGTAAATACCTATATTGGTGTGAATCCAAAGGTTACTCTTGGAGTAAGGTTAGGATTCCTAGGATATTGTCTTTTCTACAAGAAGGTTTAGAAAAGGGTTTATCTGCTAGTTCATTAAAGGGACAGATCTCAGCTCTGTCCATTCTGTTACACAAACGTCTGTCAGAAGTTCCTGACGTCCAGGCTTTTTGTCAGGCTTTGGCCAGGATTAAGCCTGTGTTTAAAACTGTTGCTCCACCATGGAGTTTAAACCTTGTTCTTAATGTTTTACAGGGCGTTCCGTTTGAACCCCTTCATTCCATTGATATAAAGTTGTTATCTTGGAAAGTTCTATTTTTAATGGCTATTTCCTCGGCTCGAAGAGTCTCTGAATTATCAGCCTTACATTGTGATTCTCCTAATTTGATTTTTCATTCGGATAAGGTAGTCCTGCGTACTAAACCTGGGTTCTTACCTAAGGTAGTTACTAACAGGAATATCAATCAAGAGATTGTTGTTCCTTCTTTATGCCCAAATCCTTCTTCAAAGAAGGAACGTCTACTGCACAACCTGGATGTAGTCCGTGCTCTAAAATTTTACTTACAGGCAACTAAGGAATTTCGACAAACGTCTTCTCTGTTTGTCATTTACTCTGGGCAGAGGAGAGGTCAAAAAGCTTCCGCTACCTCTCTTTCTTTTTGGCTTCGTAGCATAATTCGTTTAGCTTATGAGACTGCTGGACAGCAGCCTCCTGAAAGAATTACAGCTCATTCTACTAGAGCTGTGGCTTCCTCTTGGGCCTTCAAGAATGAGGCCTCTGTTGAACTGATTTGCAAGGCTGCAACTTGGTCTTCGCTTCATACTTTTTCCAAATTTTCCAAATTTGACACTTTTGCTTCATCGGAGGCTATTTTTGGGAGAAAGGTTCTTCAAGCAGTGGTTCCTTCTGTATAAAGAGCCTGCCTATCCCTCCCGTCATCCGTGTACTTTTGCTTTGGTATTGGTATCCCAGAAGTAATGATGACCCGTGGACTGATCACACTTAACAGAAGAAAACATAATTTATGCTTACCTGATAAATTCCTTTCTTCTGTAGTGTGATCAGTCCACGGCCCGCCCTGTTTTTAAGGCAGGTAAATATTTTTTAATTTATACTCCAGTCACCACTTCACCCTTGGCTTTTCCTTTCTCGTTGGTCCTTGGTCGAATGACTGGGAGTGACGTAGAGGGGAGGAGCTATATGCAGCTCTGCTGGGTGAATCCTCTTGCACTTCCTGTTGGGGAGGAGTAATATCCCAGAAGTAATGATGACCCGTGGACTGATCACACTACAGAAGGAATTTATCAGGTAAGCATAAATTATGTTTTTCCAGCCCAAAGAACACTAATCTAAAAAAAAAAGCCTAAGACTAAACCCCAAATAGGTACTCACCGTTCCTGAAGTCCAGCAGAGAAGGTCTTCTTACAGGCGGCTCCATCATCTTTTATCTTCTTCCGGAACAAAGGGGGAGCAGAGGTGCGGCGCGGAGCTGTCTTCCCCCGATGCATGGATCCTCAGCGGCGGTCCTCGGTGGCGTGGAGGCTCCTCTCCGTCCGATGTCCGTCGTACACTGAAGATTGAATGCAAGGTGCCGCATTCAATTTGGGTACCTTGCATTCCTATTGGCTGAAATTTTGAAATCGGCCAATAGGATTAGAGCTGCTACTGAAATTCTATTGACTGTTCAAATCAGCCAATAAGATTTCAGTAGCTCTCATCCTATTGGCAGATTTCAAAATTTCAGCTAATAAATATGGGGTACCTTGCATTCAATCTTCAGTGTGCAACGGACGATTGTATGAAGAGGAGCCTCATCCATGCGTTGGGGAAGCCAGCTCTGCTCCTTCGCTCCGCCTTCACTCTGGATGAAGATAGATGATGGAGCCGCCTGGAAGAAGACCTTCTCTGCTAGACTTCAGGAACAGTGAGTACTTATTTTAGGCTTAGTGTTAGGTTTTGGTTTTTTTTGAAGGGGGGGTTTCATTTTTAAGATTAGGGATTTAATGGGCTGGAAAATAGCTGTTTTTTTATATATTACATTTTATTGAGGTGTAATATACAATATGACAAATAAGCAATATTTCAAATGACATGCATAATCAGGAAGGAAAGATCATAACAGTAAAAAATAAAATATGATAGACGTTGAAATATGAAAACAAATATTGCCTAATACAAATAAACAAAAAAAATGAACCTTGTGTTTTCTAGTAAGGTGTGTCCCCTTAAAATATGGTAAAGTAAGAGGTGAAGTGTATATAGAGGCCTCTCTTGGACTCCCTGGATTATAATTATGACATAGTGGGGGGGCTTTGGGGATGAAAGAAAATAATAAAATGGGTCACTCTTGTATCCTAGATATGATATAGAATGACAAATAACCAACATTATATACGATGGGTTGCTAGAGCTGATATTAGTTGTTACTGAGCCACTTGTATAGGTGGTGGTCTCTGGGTATATGTTCATTAACTATATATAGGTTACAGAAAATAACCAACCTAAACGTGGATATGTTCCCGAAGGAGCACAGAGATATAATATTCAGAGATGAAACAATGTATCCGCTAAATATCAAAACTGTAGTACAACAATGTTCATACGGGAAGGCAGTAATGTACTGCTATAAAATTGGGATATGAGATCTCCATGACAGGGGCGTTGTTCCATTAATCTAAGATAGCTTCAAATATATCTTAAGAGTGTTAAAGGCTAGTACACAGGGGAAATCTCATCTGATATAAATCAGAAGCCCAATTTTACAAAGATAGTTCATAGGGATACATAGAGCATTTTTAATAGGTGAATTAAAGGGATACTGAACCCAAATATTTTCTTTCGTGATTCAGATAGATATATTGTTAAAAACGTAACACTTTATTGACATTTATGCTAAATAAGACAAAAACAATACACTAACCTATAGTGGAGATTATTTATGTGTGGGTATATCACTTCCACTACATATAAATTATAGATAATGAATCCACCACAAATTAAAAACAAACACACATTTAAAATAGGGCTGTGAGGCTATTTGGAACAAAAAATTGTGTGTTGTCCATCTATGATGGGAGAGCTTTAATCATCAATTTATATATATCACTGGATTTCCAGGATTTTTCAAGTTAATTCAAAGCTCTTAATCTTATCAATATAAATCCTGCAAGTTCTTATTGGGTGAACTTAATGATTAGAGTCTATCATTAGTAAGTAGATCGCTGTAAATCATATCAGTATTGAGGCACAAGCCTTTTGTTGTTACTTCACTTATTGAAGTTATATTACAAATGTGACCGCACGTCTTGCTTGCTATAAACTTATGTGGTCTATATAGTAGACTTATGATAAACAGTGTCATACCACTAATGACCTCAGTTATTGACGTTCTTAGATAATTCTAGATATCAGTGTTTAGACTAACTTGATATTAGTTCACATTAGTTCAACGGTTCAGCGTTATCATAATCTGACTGTCTGAAGTTTGAAAGAATTGTTCTTATTCTTGTCAAGTACTCATGTTGTTACAATAAAGTGCACACCATGGGGCCTATCTATCAAGACCGCTGCTCCATAACCTGTCCGCCTGCTCTGAGCAGGCGGACACACATCGCCGGAAATCAACCCGATCGGGTTGATTGACACCCCCCTGCTGGCGGCCCATTGGCCGCGAGTCTGCAGGGGGCGGCGTTGCATCAGCAGCTCTTGTGAGCTGCTGGTGCAATGCTGAATACGGAGAGCGTATTGCTCTCCGTATTCAGTGCGGATCAGGTCCGCCAGACCTTGATAAATATAGGCCTTTGTATCTAAGTCAATTGATCTCGTCTGGACTTTGTGTGGTCAAGTTGATATATCACTGTTCCAATAGTCAAGTAAGCATATTCTGTCAATTTAAGTCAATAGCGTAAATGCTCAGTTCTACTGATACACACTCTCATTTATACAAGTATGCTATGATATATTCTTACATGCATCCCTATAAGTTTACTTCAAAGAGCGAGAAAGTATTTATGCTAGTTTTACTTTATTGTATCCAGACCGTGTCCGCACAAATCGCATGACCGGTATTCTACTTACGATCAATGGTTTGTCAAGCTAGCACGCTACTCATTCAAACACTCGACACCAAACACACTAAGGATCAAAACAAACGGCTTGTGCCTCAATACTGATATGATTTACAGCGATCTACTTACTAATTATAGACTCTAAACATTAAGTTCATCCAATAAGAACTTGCAGCATTTATATTGATAAGATTAAGAGCTTTGAATTAACTTGAAAAATCCTGGAAATCCAGTGATATATATAAATTGATGATTAAAGCTCTCCCATCATAGATGGACAACACACAATTTTTGGTTCCAAATAGCCTCACAGCCCTATTTTAAATGTGTGTTTGTTTTTAATTTGTGGTGGATTCATTATCTATAATTTTATATGTAGTGGCAGTGATATACCCACGCATAAATAATCTCCACTATAGGTTAGTGTATTGTTTTTGTCTTATTTAGCATAAATGTCAATAAAGTGTTACGTTTTTAACAATATATCTATCTGAATCACGAAAGAAAATATTTGGGTTCAGTATCCTTTTAATTCAACATTTGGGTCTTCAAGCTCCTCCTTCCCCCTTAATAAATTGATTGGTGATTAAGATAGAGCATGACATTTTAAGCAACTTTCTAATTTACTCCTATTATCAAATTTTCTTCAGTCTCTTGGTATCTTTATTTGAAATGCAAGAATATAAGTTTAGATGCCGGCCCATTTTTGGTGAACAACTTGGATTGTTCTTGCTAATTGGTGGATAAATTCATCCACCAATAAAAAAAAGTGCTGTCCAGAGTCCTAAACCAAAAAAAGCTTAGATGCCTTCTTTTTCAAATAAAGATAGCAAGAGAACAAAGAAAAATTGATAATAGGAGTAAATTAGAAAGTTGCTTAAAATTGCATGCTCTAAATGAATCACAAAAGAAAAAATTTGGGTTCAGTGTCCTTTTAACCTGTCCCACAAATTCGGCTGCAGTTTACAGGGCAAGGCTTATCACTCAAGCTTATGTGGGATTTAAAGGCGCTGTAGAGTCACAGGCGCGGTGCTTGAGTTTATTGAGAGAAACAATGATAATAAAATGTAATAAAATTATTTAAAGAGACTATTATATTGGTTCTTGGCATGTACAATGTATTCTGTAAAAATTAACAGAAAGATATATCAAGGGGGTGTCATCCCACAAGGAATTGAGGTCAATTCCTAATAGTAGAAGTTGTTAGTAGCTTGGAGTGCTGTTTTAGCTTACATAAACTGCAGTCGCTGCTGATATGTTTAATAGCTCCTGTAGGGTGGCTATTTAGGCGCCCTAATAATATCCATTGCTAGTATTGAGTGAGAAAAGTTATGTAATAAAACAAATCCTGGCTGTAAGTGTGTGTGCGTGCGTGTGTGTGTGTGTGATATATATATAGAGATATATATATATATAGATAGATATAGATAGATATATAGAGAGAGAGATATATAGAGAGAGATAGAGAGATATAGATAGATAGATATAGATAGAGAGATATAGATAGATAGAGAGAGAGAGATATAGATAGATAGAGATATAGAGAGATAGAGATAGATAGAGAGATATAGATAGATATAGATAGATATAGATAGATAGATATAGATAGAGAGATATAGAGAGAGAGATATAGAGAGAGAGAGATAGATAGATAGATAGATAGATAGAGAGAGAGAGAGAGAGAGATAGATAGAGATAGAAATAGAGAGAGAGAGAGAGAGAGAGAGAGAGAGAGAGAGAGAGAGAGAGAGAGATAGAGAGAGAGAGAGATAGATAGAGAGAGAGAGAGATAGAGAGAGAGAGAGATAGAGAGAGAGATAGATAGAGAGAGAGATAGATAGAGAGAGAGATAGATAGAGAGAGAGATAGATAGAGAGAGAGATAGATAGAGAGAGAGATAGATAGAGAGAGAGATAGATAGAGAGAGAGATAGAGAGAGAGATAGATAGAGAGAGAGATAGATAGAGAGAGAGAGAGATAGATAGATAGAGAGAGAGAGATAGATAGAGAGAGAGAGATATAGATAGAGAGAGAGATATAGATAGAGAGAGAGATATAGATAGAGAGAGAGATATAGATAGAGAGAGAGATATAGATAGAGAGAGAGAGAGAGAGAGAGAGAGAGAGAGAGAGAGAGAGAGAGAGAGAGAGAGAGATAGATAGAGAGAGAGATATCAATAACTTAATTAATTTAGGGAGCTCAACTCATATCTATGGGCTTTCTCTTTAGATCCTTAACTGAGGTAGTGTGGCTTATGCGGACAGCATATTTCCTAGTTCTATTTTAAATGTCAGGAGCTTCAATTATTCCCCCCTATGCGAAACAGATTTTCAGAGTAAAATAGGTCATAAAGTACAAAACATTCATTTTCTTCATAAATGGAAAGAGTCCACAGCTGCATTCATTACTTTTGGGAATTCAGAACCTGGCCACCAGGAGGAGGCAAAGACACCCCAGTCAAAGGCTTAAATACTCCTCCCACTTCCCTCACTGTGCACGTGAAGTTATCTGTGAGCAGGCACTGATTGGCTAGACTGCAAGTCTGTCAAAAGAACTGAAAAAAGGGGCAGTTTGCAGAGGCTTAGATACAAGACAATCACAGAGGTTAAAAGTATATTATTATAACTGTGTTGGTTATGCAAAACTGGGGAATGGGTAATAAAGGGATTATCTATCTTTTAAAACAATAAAAATTCTGGTGTAGACTGTCCCTTTAAGTAATCCTGTCAGTCTCTCAGTGAGGGCCAGGATGAAAGTTAAGAGTCCGGTGATGCAGGTATAGTCTTTCTGCGAGACCATCCCGACTCATGTTAACAGCTCCACAAGCAATCAGCGTTGACAAGCTTCGCTTTTCTGCCTGCTTTCTTCTCTGAAGTCCTTGGCGGAGGCAATGCTACTGTCCGTCACACTTGAAGGGCCGTGTTCCTGTTCCACTGCGTAGATTCCGGTAAGATAGTTTAATTTTACTTCTTCAGAATGTACTGTAACTCATTTGTTTCCTGTGAGGTGCCTCTCTTGCGGGACTTACTAAATATACAGGGTCTCAGTGAGACTCTTTTAGTGTCTTGGAATCGAGGGTTAATATCTCCTGAGGGGGATTATTGAACAGGGTTTTTTTTTAATCATGTTTATGTGATTCAATCTGCTTATGTGTAGTGTTAACTGGGCTCATGACTGGGAACATAAGGGCCTTTGGAAGTTACGCGACCTTACTGGTTGGGCGTTACGGTTCACCTTGTGACCGGGGTGATTACGTTCTGGTCTTCCATTTTCACATTCCTGACCGTGTGGCGACTGAGCAATTCTGGTCTGCTGGTGTCTGGTTCTAGGAGGTGGTAAATGCCCCAGCCATTGTGGGTGTCAGGTGCCGTTTGCATTTTTGTTATCTTATAGTCCATCCTTTGTATTCTCTACCCAGTTATGGAGGATTCGGATGTTGACTGTTCAAATTTCAGATTCTTTGTCCTGTGAAGAATGGGAATTGGCCCCATGTCAATCAGTTTTGTTCTGTATGCTGTATTAGAGCGCCTTGTTCCTCGGGCTCGGGGTATCAAGGGACTGCTGAGCCATCCGCCTCTGGGGGTCCTGTCCTTCAAGAGGCGAGTTCCCTACCGCTCCCTACTACTACACATGTGGGTAACGCAAGGTGGCGTGTTCCCCCGGAGGTTGCAGAATTTTTTCGCTTTCACATACTTTTGCCGATTTGCTCGTCTACAAAGTCAAGATGTTTATTTGCGATTGTGCTAGTGCCCTTTTGTCCCGGGTCTCCCGGCCATGGGAGGGCCTGTGCAGTTCCCTGCAGGTGTAGCTGTCCCTGAGTGTTGTGCCTTTCATTACAGAATAGCGTGTCATTGTTTTACTCAGACACGTTTTTGAGTTGTTAGTGGAATCCGCAGTCTTCTACTTCAAATGGCTCACCTCATTAGACATGAGGGGATGAAGTAATCTCCTGATAGTCTTGTTTATTGAGATCCTTTCAAGTTTTGTTGGAAGAACAGGGTTCCGTTCGGCTGGTCCTGCGGGTATGCCTGTTTCTTCTTGAGCGTTAACCTACGGGTTGCCTTATATTTTCTTTTTATCCGATTAGGATGTCTTTTTATTTTTGATTATATGTTTCCTTCGGGAACTTTCTCTGGGATCGATACTCGCTGTTTACTTCTGCGGAAGTTTGTTAAGGGACATGTTAGTCCTATGTTTGTCTGTTATTTATTCTTCCCCCCTGAGGGAGGATTTAGGCAACTTGACAGTTATGACCCTGGCTGCAAGCTGGTCCTGCTTGGGTTCAGATCGTCTGTCTCGTGGCTTTTTCAGACACGTGGAGCCTGTTCTGCCTGGCTGGTCTGTTTGAGGCACCGAGTGCTCACATTATTATTTGTGTTTTCTTGTTTTTTTATATTACAAGTTTCAGCTAAACATTCTAAATGAGGACTTGTGGGTCCGTGAGGCAGGAAGGATTGTTTCAGTCCTTATTAGCCTTCAATCTGGTTGAGTGGGTCAGTGGAGCTCCGCTGCGTCACTCTCTCTTGTTTCCGATACTCTCGGGTCCTAGAGTTTTTCTTCCTCACGTGGCTGGAGGGTTGGGGGCTTAGCGCCTCCTTACTGCCGATTTGGGTGGTTTGACCTTTCTGAGGCTCTGGCAATTATCCTTTGGACTTGTTACTTTAGTGGTTCTCTTCTTCTTTGAGACCTTTTGGACTTTTGTCTGTTTCTCGATGTTTCACCTTAATGGGGACCTAGTTTTCCCTTCGGGAGATGGTTGTTCCCTTTTAGGGACATTAGGCAGTGTGGGCTCCTTTGGGCTCCGCTTAGGGGTTCGTCTAGACTAGCCTATGGGCTCTAGTGTCTTTGTACGACTTTTTGATGCCTTAGTTCCTTTGGAGTGTTGGACTCCAGCAAGGGGTGGTCTCTTCCTTTTGGGTCGAAACTTGCGAGGGCATCTTGCTCTCGTTATCCGGGTTAATCTGGATATTTCTTTCATATCTCCCTGTGGGTCTGTTTTTATATCAGACGGGGTGTTTCCGGGATATTATTTGTTATAAGCAATTGTGGGGCTCGGACCTATCATTGCCCTGGTTCTTCCAGTTGCTTGAGTGTTTTGCTCAGCGTTTCCCTTTGTGCAACCCGTTGCGACTTTTAGGATCCTAGTGCTGGTTCGGGTTTCTCCAGTTCCAGGGAACTTGGTCTATGACCTTGGTCTGGTTAGTTGACCTGAGTGCCGATGCTCCTTGGGCTTGCCTTACGCCTTAATGATATGGTTTACCTTTGGGACAGCTTGCTGAAGTTACCTGATGGCTTAGCTGCTCAGCAAGCAAAGGGTTTGCAGTGAAACCGCTGCAGCTGTTGCACCTTGACTGTGTGCTAGCAAGCTATTTTTTTAAGGGGATTCCTTCCGCGTTCATCAGCATTGGAGGCTTGTTCTCTTGGTTCAGCCTATGGCTTCGTGTCTTGTGGGCAGGTGCTCTATCCTTATTGGTGCCCTCTTCTTTGGGGGGATAGTTGTTCTCCTTACGGAGGTGTGGTCCTTGTATTAGGGCCTCTCCTTGTTTCAGGAGGTTGGAACACAGGGTTTATCTTTTTCAGAGAAAGGTATGCTCTCTGGGTTGTTCTGTTCCACCTGGGGAGTTGCTGGCTCAGCGTCGAGTCTTTCGTTCAACGTTTTGCTAGATCTTACTGGGTCTACGACTTGTTCGTCTGTCTCTAAGGAGTTTTCAGGTTGGCACCCAAGCTCTGTTGGAGGGACTGCAGTCCACTCTTTCGCTCGTTTTTGAGCTGGTGTTGGGGTTCTTTCTGTTCCCCTGCTTTTTCAGACCTGCCGTCGCTTGGGCTGGTCCGGCTAGGAGTAGGTTTAAGATCTGTTGTTCATCCTCGGGTCGTGGAGATGCAGTGGGCCTTGTTGAGGTTCTGTGCTTCTCCCTTTTTGAGACCTATGTGTAGGTCTGGCGGCTTGGATTGCTTAGTGTGTGCCCTCTGTCTGGGAGGTTTAGCAATCTGATATTCTGTTTGGCCGCTCTTTACTTCTTGGAAGTATTTTCTTTCTGTGTCATCCTGATGATGGCAGTGTGTTCTTGACTCAGGTGTTTACCTTGTCTGGGTTTGTTACACGTTCTTGTGTCTGAATACCTCAGTATTCTGAGTTTCTGACGATTTGAGGACTCTGTCTACGGTTGTCTTTTTAGGTGCAGTCACACGATATTGGGAGAAATTTTCTTCTCTGTTCTGATGTCCGGTCCTAAACCTTGTGGTTTCTGTGTGGTCTGGGAGTTGCTCCCTTGCTTGTGAGGACTCTGTGGACTCTCTTCATTTATGAAGAAAGAGTCCACAGCTCCCGCCCATATTTTTTATGTGGGGCATCTGTTATTGTTATTTTTCTGGCACCTTTCATCCTGATATTTCTTCTACTGTTCCTTGTTCCTCGGCAGAATGACTGGGGGATGATGGAAGTGGGAGGAGTAATTAAGCCTTTGGCTGGGGTGTCTTTGCCTCTTCCTGGTGGCCAGGTTCTGAATTCCCAAAAGTAATGAATGCAGCTGTGGACTCTTTCCATCTGAAGAAAATAAAATTATCAGGTAAGCATAATTTAAGTTATCACGTATTGAACAAGGTAAGGCAACAATCTCCATTTTAACAAGCTAAGGATCCTCTCAACGTATATCATTACTAACCACAGTCGAGAGTCTTATCGGTCAGGCACAGGATATGTCACTCGAGTCTAAAGGCTGGTATGAGATGCCTTCTAACTCGTCTTAGCTTTATTATGTACATTTATGTGACCAAGTCCCAAGCAGGATTCTCTTCGAAATCTGAGAGAATATTGTGACCGTTCCGACATAGTTCTGCGGTCAATTGATCACCACATTTTATAGTGTATTTACCCTACTCCAGACCTGAGGTTTGGTGTGTCCCACGTACTCTTGAATGGGTGCATCAGTTTAGGTAATCTTTGCAGTACCGGATGGGGCTGCCAATGACAGCAAGTAGTTGGGCCAACCGGGTTGAAAGGCTGGTGTGAAACGTTGTTTATTTTGCCTAAAACGGACGTTCCATCTCTCAGTTCCACCACCTTTAAAGTAGGAGTCTGGAGGGAAGCGTAAATGCAGTTGTAAAATGGTTGCTAGGCTTGAAGAGATGCGTGTCACACAGCTGTCCCAGAAAACATAGGTAAGGACGTGGTCAAAAATCCACTCTTAGCATCTGTCGGATCTCAGTTGAACAGATTATCACAAAGGAGTAAGATAGTGTACATTCTCTGCAGTAAAACCACACAAAATCAATCTGATAACCGGAGCACCAGTTTAGTTTTTATTTTAGTGTTAGTTTTTTTTATTTTGGGGGTTTGGTGGTTGGGTTTTTTTTTACTGTTAGCGGGGATTTAGTAATTTTTAAATATAAAAGAGCTGTTTAACTTAGGGCAATGCCTTACAAAAGGCCATTTTAAGGGCTATTGGTAGTTTAGGGAATGTTTTTATTTTGGGTGGCTTTTTTTCATAGGGATTAGGTTTAATTTTTTGATTTTGTTTTTTTTTTTGTAATTTTAGATTATATTTTTGTAATTTAATGTTAGGGTTTATTTAATTGTAACTTAGTATTGGGGTTAATTTAGGGGGTGTAGTAATTAAATTAGTTATTTAATTAGATTAATTAAGTTTATTGTGATGTAGGGGTTTGTCGGTTTAGGGGTTAATAGGTTAATTATCTTTATTACGATGTGGGGGTTTGTCATTTAGGGGTTAATAGGTTAATTAGGTTTATTGCGATGTGGGGGTTGGCTGTTAAGGGGTTAATATTTTAATTATTTGCAGATTAGGGGTTAATTACTTTATTATTTTGCAATGTGGGGGTTGGCGGTTTCGTTGTTTAATACTTCGTGCAGGAAGTTAGTTGTTTTTTTTTGTTATACTTTGTGTGGGCGGTTACGTGTTTTTATTTCTTGCGGGCAGTTGGTTGCATGTTTTTTCGTTATTTCGTGCGGTTGCATTTTTTTTTTTTTTTTTTTTTTTTAAAGGCTTCAGGTTTACCTACGCTGCATCCAGGTGGATTCAGAGAATCCACTGTGATGCAGCTTCGCTGCATCCAGGTTAATTATTTTGGCTGCGCACGTAGCCAACATTCCTTTTGAGGATGTGTGCGCAACTGGCGACACCGACGAACGCGACAAATGTGATTATAGTATAGATGGTGAGGATATTTCAGTCTTTTGTAATAATGTATAGGAGATGTCACACAGGAATTTATATTGTCTCGGTTTTTTACATGTTGTTATGTTGTGCTGCCCTCTGTGCTATGTTTACATTTTCTCCCAGAAGGATTTTTATTTTTTCTTGCTCATCAATGAAGCTGGACAAGGACATCTCAGCTGATAGTTTGCGGAAGTAATCTTCCTTAGGTTGAAGTATTTTGGGTACTGCAGCAAGAAGTGTCTTAACTTCTATTACTCCCTGGTCACAGTGTCGGCACACTCTGCTTTTTTTATTATTATTATTATTATCATCAGGTATTTATAGAGCGCCAACAGATTCCGCAGTGCTGTAAACATAGTTGGTGTACAGGATAGCTTTTGTAGGGGTCAAGTGGGTAGAGGGCCCTGCCGAGAGTTTTACTGTTGTAGTCGGCTCTTATGAAGCGATCTGTAAACAGCTGGGCCCATAGGCTTACAATCTAAGGGGTTCAAGGGGAAAGCAATGGCGTTAGTAAAGGTTAGTGTTGGTTGTATGCATCCCTGAATAGTAAAGTTTTTAGGGAGTGCTTGAAGCTGTTAAAACTAGGGGAGAGTCTTATGGAGCGAGGCAGGGAATTCCACAAGATGGGGGCCAGTCTGGAGAAGTCCTGTAAACGTGAATGTGAGGAAGTAACAAGAGAGGAGGAGATCCTGAGCTGATCGAAGGGGACGGGAGGGAGAGTATCTAGAAACAAGTTCTGAGATGTAGGGGGGAGCAGTGCAGTTGAGAGCTTTATATGTCAGGGTGAGGGTTTTATGTTTAATATTAGAGGCAAGAGGAAGCCAGTGAAGGGATTGGCAGAGAGGTGCAGCAGATGAAGAGCGACGAGTAAGGAAGATGAGTCTGGCAGAGGCATTCATAATGGATTGTAAAGGAGCTATGCGGCAGCTAGGTAGACCAGAGAGGATGGAATTGCAGTAGTCGAGGCGGGAAAGGATGAGAGAGTGGATTAAAATCTTGGTTGTATCTTGTGTAAGGAAATGTCTAATTCTGAAATGTTTTTAAGGTGGAAGCGGCAGGCTTTAGCCAAGGACTGGATGTGAGGAGTGAAGGAAATAGTATAGTGTGACCCCAAGACATTGGGCGAGCGGGGTAGGGGTAATGATGGAATTATCAACAGTTATAGAAATTTTGGGGGTGGAGACATTGGAAGAAGGGGGAAAAATAAGGAGTTCAGTTTTGGAGAGATTTAGCTTAAGGTAGTGAGAGGACATCCAAGATGAGATGTGAGAAAGACAGTGACACGGGTTAGTAAGGAAGGAGGTAGGTCTGGTGCAGAGAGGTAGATTTGGGTGTCATCGGCATACAAATGGTATTGAAACCCATGGGACTTTATTAAGGAACCTAGTGACGACGTGTAGATTGAGAAGAGAAGGGGACCAAGGACAGAACCTTGAGGTACCCCAACAGAAAGTGGTAACGGGGCAGAGGATGCTCTGGAGAAGGCTACACTAAATGTACGGTTAGTCAGATAGGAAGAGAACCACGAGAGAGCTGTGTCACAGATGCCGAAGGATTGGAGGGTTTGGAGTAGAAGAGGGTGGTCAACAGTGTCAAAGGCTGCAGACAGGTCAAGGAGGATAAGCAGAGGGAAGTGGCCTTTGGATTTTGCTGCAAGTAGGTCATTGGTAACCTTGACAATTGCTGTCTCTGTAGAGTGATGGGAACGAAATCCAGATTGCAGTGGGTCAAGAAGAGAGTTTAGTGTAAGGAAATGGGATAGACGTGCGTAAACTAGCTTTTCGAGGAGCTTTGATGCAAGAGGGAGTAGGGAAATAGGGCGGTAATTGGAAGGGGAGGTTGGATCAAGGGAAGGTTTTTTGAGGATAGGTGTGACCAGTGCATGTTTTAGAGATGAGGGAAATATACCAGTGCTGAGGGAGAGGTTAAAAATGTGTGTGAGTATGGGGGTGAGGGTAGAAGAGAGGGAGGGGAGTAGCTGTGAGGGGATGGGGTCGAGGGTACAGGTAGTGAGGTGGGAGGACAGTATAAGGGCAGAAACTTCATCCTCATTAACAGGGGCAAAAGAGCTGCATTTTTGGATATTTGGGTGATCGTGAGCTTTTGAGGGGGTGGAAGATTGGAAGTATGTTGAGAACTGATTTCACTTCTGATGGAGTCAATTTTGTTGTTGAAGCAGCTGAACTCCGAGATTTCCTCCAATGTCGCTCAGCAGTACGGGAGCATCTGCATAGGTATCGTGTTGGAGTATGCCAGGGCTGAGGATGAGAGTGTGTTTTCTGAGCTAAGGTTGGAGGGGCCAGAGTGTCAATGACCGATGTAAGGGTGGAATTATACTGGCAGATAGATTGGTCAGGGCAGGAAAAGGAGGTGATGGAAGAGAGGAGAGGTTTGAGGGAGCTAGCGAGCTGATGAAGATCTAGTGTCTTAGTGCTTCTGTGAAGTTTGGTGTGAGGGGTAGAGGGAGGGGGAGTTGTAGGTAGGGAAGTGATGTTGCAAGTTAGGAGATGATGGTCAGAGAGAGGAAAAGGGGAGTTTGTTAAATTTGAAAGAGTGCATCGATAGGTGAAAATCTGATCAAGGGAATGACCATCTTTGTGATTGGGAGAGTCAGTCCATTGTGACAGGCCGAAAGAGGAAGTCAGTTGAAGAAGTTGTATTGCAGAGGAGGCATTGGGATTGTCAAGAGGGATGTTCAAGTCGCCAAGAATGAGAGCAGGGGTGTCTGAGGAAAGGAAATAAGGAAGCCAGGCAGCAAAGTGATCTAAAAATTGAGTTGGGAAGCCAGTGGGGCGGTATATGACTGCAACACGTATAGAGAGGGGAGAGAATAACCAAATCATGTGTGCTTCAAATGAAGAAAATGTGAGTGAAGAGAAGGGCTGTATTTGTTGGAAGGTGCAACGAGAGGAAAGTAAAATACCGACACCACCTCCTTGTCTATTGCCAGACCTAGGAGTGTGGCTGAAATGGAGACCCCCATGTGACAGTGCAGCAGTGGATGCTGTGTCTGAAGCAGAGAGCCAGGTTTCTGTAAGAGCCAGAAGGTTAAGAGTGGGAGATAAAGAGATCATGGATAGAAGTGAGCTTGTTGCAAACAGAGCGAGAGTTCCAGAGTGCACAAGTGAAGGGGGAGGGGTTTTTAGATGTAAGAGGAATGCGATTAAGGTTACCAGAGTTTAGTTTATGAAGTCTATAGAAAGGCACACGAGGATGTGAAAGGTTACGAGGCTTTGAGGGACCAGGATTAGGGGAGATGTCGCCAGCAGCTAGTATGAGCAAGAGGGAGAGTGACATGAGATGAGAAGCAGATTTGCAGTAATGAGACTGTTGTTTGGCTGAAGTGCAGGGGGGAGAGAGAGTATTTAGGAATAAGTAGAGTTCATGAGTACAAAAGTAAGGTGAGTATAAGAGAGATGGGCTAATGAACAGTGCAGGTGGAGAGGGAGAAAGGAGTGAGTAATGTAGTTTGTTATAGAGACAAGAGGTAGCAAAAAGGAATATGAAGATATTGAGCATTATTATGAAAGTTGTTTGCCATGTTTTTCTGGGTCTGACTTTTTTTCTAGGTAGTGTGCACTTATTTAATATTGATGTTTTTTTTTGTTTTTGTTTTTTGCCTTTGTGAGGTAAGGTGTCAATATATAGTCTCTCTCACTCACTTTCTCTTTCTCTCTCCATCTTTCCCTCTCTCTCCTCAATCTTGATGTACTCTAAACGGTAGCTCAGGTTAATTACAGATTCTAATATCAACCCCACAGAAATTGGTGTAAACAAACATGGGAATATTATTCAAGAAGAACAAGCCAGAATGTTTGCATTCTGGTAGTTCATTTGAATAGAAGCAGTGAGAAATAAATCTGTGTGTCACGTGAACAGTTGTTGAGATTTGATAAGTGACACTTGAGAGAACACATGGGGACAGTCTACTCCAGAATTGATATTAGTTTAAAAATATAGATAATCCCTTTATTACCCATTCCCCAGTTTTGCATAACCAACACGGTTATATTAATATACTTTTTACCTCTGTGAGAATAACATGTGAATGTAAGTTTCATTAGTGTCTATAAAACAATGGGAGCTGCCATGTTGTAACTAAGGTCACCTTCTCTGCTGTGGCCAATTGGGGACATTTATAAATAGGTCACTAGAGTGTGCAGCCAATGGCTGTGCGGAATATGTGTTCTGCACTTTTTAACAGGAACTGAAGAGCTCACAATTTCAGAATGAAATTACAGGAAAAGGGGAGAAAATAAATTTAAAAAAAAAGTATATTTCAGGGATTTTTTTTTTATATAAAATTTACCATTTTATATTACCATCTCAAAGTGGTTAATGTCCCTTTTAATTATCAATCTTGGTATTATAGTATGTTATTATGTGTGTTCTGTTATTGTTGGATTTGTTATATGGATAGTTCCCATACCTATCTCCACATCCTCTGTGGTTTTATAAAAAGTGATCGGCACCACCATGTTGTAACCTAGGTTTATCCCTGAAGCAATTTTCTGCTAAGGAAAATTAGGGAAAGCTATAAAACAGAGTATGCAAACGACTTTCATTTATTACCATGTTTGATTTTAGTTATAATTCATAACTAACAAACTTATTTGCTTTTAGATAACACAGAGGTGGGACTCTCTTATTGAACCAAGATTAATTTTGGACAGCGTACCACAAGAAGCTTTATCAACACCTCAGACTGTGAACGCAGGATTGTGATTATCATCATTCGCCAGCAAATAAAATACGTCTGTTTTTACATTTTATTAATGAGTAGATCACCGTCTATAACATTTTTTTTTATTAAAATCGTTTTAATGGCACACATTTATTAAAACTGCTGATACTGAGTTGGAACCTAAATGTAACTGTTAGTACGTTGGTGCCAGAATTGTGATTCTGTGTGTTAGAATTTAAATGCTGAATTGACCACGGAGAAGATAGATTTGCTCTTTAGAGGCTGCCTGTTATATATTTACATTTGATATTTCCAATGCTTGGTAGAAGAAAAACTCAGTGCAGCTCTTAGGGTGTTTTGCTTAATATTATTTAAAAAAAAATTATCCTGATTTACTCTGGAAATGTGAACTGTTGAAATATGTACAAAATTGTTTGTTTTTATATGTTAAAATGTTTTTTACTAATAAAACAGACTTCGCTAATGATTTGTAAGTTTAAAGTGTTTTTACTTTGAAGATGCTTGCGAAAATTATATAAAAACAGAGGGAAAGTATTTAAATCCATTTTCCCTTTACACACAATTATGTTTAAATGTTTTTATTGAAATTTTTCATTACAAATGTAAGAAAACAACAAATAAAACAAAAAGGAAGAAAGATTCAGATTCTCCAAACTCTCTCAAGCTCTCTCTATCTATATCCCAACTAGTGGGCATTGCTTAGTCGGGTCCCAAGATCCTCATGCATCCCAGTCTGTTTGTTCCAGTGTAGTCATAGTCCAGTACTCTATTGAGAGCGATGACTCATATTGGTTTCCGATATCTATGAACTATGACGTACGAGATCGGAGAGTGAATGATTAAAGTTTATCATTGGTATTACATTCAAACAACAGAAAAAGGAAAATTTTAACAAACAAAAACAGAGATCCAAAACACACTGTGTGTGTGTGTGTGTGTGTGTATGTATGTGTGTGTGTATATATATATTTTACCAAGTAAAAGGTGTTGTAAACACTTTAGCCATTTACAAAATATTGTTTTGTATGTCCCTATCAGATATCAATCGAGTTCTACATTCGTGTTCCATTATGTGGCAGAATTTTTATTCATGATCCAATAGAACCATATCTTTTCGAATGAGTCACTATTATTCAGGATCCATGATGCTGACTCATACATACTGAATGTACTATTGATTTTGTTTATAATCTCTATCCACGAGGGAACTCTCTCTCCTTCCAATGGTGAGCTATACATTTTCTGGTAACCGTACATAGTATCCAAATAAGTGTTTAAAGGGGTTGTTAAATTTCTTGATGTGTATATGTAGTAGCGCCTGTGGCATATCGAGGTGTATCTCCTCCTCCAGGACCGTGCTAAGTAAGCCTGAGAGGGAGTACCATAGTTGTTTGACCCCCTCACAGTCCCACCACATGTGTCTAAATGTGCCTACATCCCCTATAGCATAGACTTTAGCTGGATCGTGACATGTGAGAAGTAACAACTGGGGTCAAATACTAGCGGTATGCTGTTTTAATAGAGTTTTCTCTTGTTAAGTGTGTTCAGTCCACGGGTCATCCATTACTTATGGGATATATTCTCCTTCCCAACAGGAAGTTGCAAGAGGATCACCCAAGCAGAGCTGCTATATAGCTCCTCCCCTCACATGTCATACCCAGTCATTCTCTTGCAACTCTCAACAAAGAAGGAGGTCGCGAGAGGAGTTGGAGTTTTCACTTAATTATTCTTCAATCAAAAGTTTGTTATTTTAAAATGACACCGGAGTGTGCCGTTTTTTGTATCTCAGGCAGTATTTGGAGAAGAATCTGCCTGCGTTTTTCTATGATCTTAGCAGACCTAACTAAGATCCGCTGGCTGTTCTCGACATTCTGAGGAGTAGGGTAACTTCAGAAAGAGGGGAATAGCATGCGGGGTCCCCCGCAAATGAGGTATGTGCAGTACATTATTTTCTGGGAATGGAATTGACTAAGAAAATACTGCTGTTACCCATATGATGTAAGTACAGCCTTAAATGCAGTAGTAGCGACTGGTATCAGGCTGATAAATGTATGCGCAGTTGAGTTATTTTCTAGGGACTAGAATTTGACTGAGAAAATACTGTTAATACTGAAATAATGTTTAAGCCTTATATGCAGTGGAAGCGACTGGTAGCAGGCTTAGTGATAACTTTGCATGACATTCAAAATGTTGTTTTTAAAACGTTTACTGGCATGTTATTCGTTTTGTGAGGTACTTTGGTGATAAATCTTTTTGGGCATGATTTTTTTCCACATGGCTAACGTATTTTCTGCATAGAAACCGTTATATCAGGTCTCCCACTGTTGTAATATGAGTGGAAGGGACCTTGTTTTAGCGCCTTGTTGCGCAGTTAAAATTCTAGCACAGTCTTCCTGTTTCTTCCTCCTTGATCCAGGACGTCTCTAGAGAGCTCAGGGGTCTTCAAAATTAGTTTTTGAGGGAGGTAATCAGTCACAGCAGATCTGCGACTGTGTGTTTGACTGTGATAAAAGCGTTAAATCTTAATTTGATATCCGTTTTTGGGGTATTGAGGGGTTAATCATCCTTTTGCTAATGGGTGCAATCCTCTGCTAATTAATATTTTTCTCGTTAAGAATTGTTGACTATAACTGAATTAGTTTTCCTTGTTATTCAACTGTATTTTTTTTATATTGCTTGTAAACTTATTGAAAGTGATTTCCAAGCTTGCTAGCTTCATTGCTAGTCTGTTTTAAACATGTCTGATACAGAGGAATCTGCTTGTTCATTATGTTCAAAAGCCGATGTGGAGCCCAATAGAAATATGTGTACCAATTGTATTGATATTACTTTGAATAAAAGTCAATCTGTACCGATAAAGAAATTATCACCAGACAACGAGGGGGAAGTTATGCCGTCTAACTCTCCTCACGTGTCAGTACCTGCGTCTCCCGCTCGGGAGGTGCGTAAGATTGAGGCGCCAAGTACATCAAGGCCCTTACAAATCACTTTACATGATATGGCTAATGTTATGAAAGAAGTATTATACAATATGCCCGAATTAAGAGGCAAGCGCGATAGCTCTGGGTTAAGGACAGAGCGCGCTGATGACACGAGAGCCATGTCTGATACTGCGTCACAATTTGCAGAACACGAGGACGATGAGCTTCATTCTGTCGGTGACGGTTCTGATCCGGGGAGACCGGATTCAGAAATTTCAAATTTTAAATTTAAGCTTGAGAACCTCCGCGTGTTACTAGGGGAGGTGTTAGCGGCTCTGAATGATTGCGACACGGTGGCAATCCCAGAGAAATTATGTAGGTTGGATAGATACTATGCGGTACTGGTGTGTACTGACGTTTTTCCTATACCAAAAAGGCTTACAGAAATTATTAGTAAGGAGTGGGATAGACCCGGTGTGCCCTTTTCCCCTCCTCCGATATTTAGAAAATTGTTCCCTATAGACGCCACCACACGAGACTTATGGCAGACAGTCCCTAAGGTGGAGGGAGCAGTTTCTACTTTAGCCAAGCGTACCACTATCCCGGTGGAGGATAGCTGTGCTTTCTCAGATCCAATGGATAACAAATTAGAGGGTTACCTTAAGAAAATGTTTGTTCAACAAGGTTTTATATTGCAGCCTCTTGCATGCATTGCGCCTGTCACGGCTGCAGCGGCATTCTGGTTTGAGTCTCTGGAAGAGGCGATTCGCACAGCACCATTGGATGAGACTTTGAGCAAAGTTAGAACACTTGAACTGGCTAATGCGTTTGTTTCGGATGCCGTAGTGCATTTAACCAAACTTACGGCTAAAAATTCCGGATTCGCCATACAGGCGCGCAGGGCACTATGGCTTAAATCCTGGTCAGCAGATGTAACTTCTAAGTCTAAACTACTTAACATTCCTTTCAAAGGGCAGACCTTATTCGGGCCCGGCTTGAAGGAAATTATTGCTGACATTACGGGAGGTAAAGGCCACACCCTTCCTCAGGACAGGGCCAAATCAAAGGCCAAACAGTCTAATTTTCGTGCCTTTCGTAACTTCAAGGCAGGAGCAGCATCAACTTCCTCCGCTCCAAAACAGGAAGGAACTACTGCTCGTTACAGACAGGGTTGGAAAGGCATCCAGTCATGGAACAAGGGCAAGCAGGCCAGAAAGCCTACTTCCGCCCCTAAGACAGCATGAAGACAGGGCCCCCTCTCCGGAGACGGATCTAGTGGGGGGCAGACTTTCTCTCTTCGCCCAGGCCTGGGCAAGAGATGTACAGGATCCCTGGACGTTGGAGATTATATCTCAGGGATACCTTCTGGATTTCAAAACTTCTCCTCCACAAGGGAGGTTTCATCTGTCAAGGTTATCAACAAACCTAGTAAAGAAAGAGGCATTTCTACAATGTGTACAAGACCTCTTAGTGATGGGAGTGATCCACCCAGTTCCACGGAACGAGGACAAGGGTTTTACTCAAATCTATTTGTGGTTCCCAAAAAAGAGGGAACCTTCAGACCAATCTTAGACTTAAAAATCTTAAACAAATTCCTAAGGGTTCCATCGTTCAAGATGGAAACCATTCGGACCATCCTGCCCATGATCCAAGAGGGTCAATATATGACCACAGTGGACTTAAAGGATGCCTACCTTCACATACCGATTCACAAAGATAATTATCGGTACCTACGATTTGCCTTTCTAGACAGGCATTACCAGTTTGTAGCTCTTACCTTCGGGTTAGCTACGGCCCCGAGAATTTTTACAAAGGTTCGGGGCTCACTTCTGGCGGTACTAAGACCACGAGGCATAGCTGTGGCTCCGTAACTAGACGACATTCTGATTCAAGCGTCAAGTTTTCAAAATGCAAAGTCTCATACAGAGATAGTTCTAGCATTTCTGAGGTTGCATGGGTGGAAAGTGAACGTGGAAAAGAGTTCTCTGTTACCGCTCACAAGGGTTCCTTTTCTAGGGACTCTTATAGATTCTGTAGAGATGAAGATTTACCTGACGGAGTCCAAGTTATCAAAGATTCTCAATGCTTGCCGTGCCCTTCACTCCATTCCAAGCTCATCAGTAGCTCAGTGTATGGAAGTAATCGGCTTGATGGTCGCGGCAATGGACATAGTGCCATTTGCGCGCCTGCATCTCAGACCGCTGCAACTATGCATGCTAAGTCAGTGGAATGGGGATTACTCAGATCTGTCCCCTTTGCTAAATCTGGACCAGGAGACCAGAGATTCTCTTCTCTGGTGGTTGTCACGGGTTCATCTGTCCGAAGGAATGACCTTTCGCAGACCAGATTGGACGATTGTAACAACAGATGCCAGCCTTCTAGGCTGGGGAGCAGTCTGGAACTCCCTGAAGGCTCAGAGATCGTGGACTCAGGAGGAGAAACTCCTACCAATCAACATTCTAGAATTAAGAGCAATATTCAATGCTCTTCTAGCTTGGCCTCAGTTAGCAACACTGAGGTTTATCAGGTTTCAGTCGGACAACATCACGACTGTGGCTTACATCAATCATCAAGGGGGAACCAGGAGTTCCCTAGCGATGTTGGAAGTCTCGAAGATAATTCGCTGGGCAGAGTCACACTCTTGCCACCTGTGAGCGATCTACATCCCAGGTGTGGAGAACTGGGAAGCGGATTTTCTAAGTCGCCAGACTTTTCATCCGGGGGATTGGGAACTACACCCGGAGGTATTTGCTCAACTGATTCGTCGTTGGGGCAAACCGGATCTGGATCTTATGGCATCTCGCCAGAACGCCAAGCTTCCTCGTTACGGATCCAGGTCCAGGGACCCAGGAGCGGTGCTGGTAGATGCACTTGCAGCCCCTTGGGTTTTCAACATAGCTTATGTGTTTCCACCTTTTCCGTTGCTACCTCGACTGCTTGCCAGGATCAAACAGGAGAGAGCATCAGTGATTCTGATAGCGCCTGCGTGGCCACGCAGGACCTGGTATGCAGACCTAGTGGACATGTCGTCCTGTCCACCATGGTCTCTACCTCTGAGGCAGGACCTTCTAATTCTGGGTCCTTTCAACCATCCAAACCTAATTTCTCTGAGGCTGACTGCTTGGAGATTGAACGCTTGATTCTATCAAAGCGTGGGTTTTCGGATTCGGTTATTGATACATTGATACAGGCTTGGAAACCTGTTACCAGAAAAATTTACCATAAGATATGGCGTAAATATTTATATTGGTGTGAATCCAAGAGTTACTCATGGAGTAAGGTTAGGATTCCTAGGATATTGGCTTTTCTACAAGAGGGTTTAGAAAAGGGCTTATCCGCTAGTTCACTAAAGGGACAGATTTCTGCTCTGTCTATTCTTTTACACAAGCGTCTGGCAGGGAATCCAGACGTCCAGGCTTTTTGTCAGGCTTTGGCTAGGATTAAGCCTGTGTTTAGGGCTGTTGCTCCTCCGTGGAGCTTAAACTTGGTTCTTAAAGTTCTTCAGGGTGTTCCGTTTGAACCCCTTCATTCCATTGATATTAAGCTTTTATCTTGGAAAGTTCTGTTTTTGATGGCTATTTCCTCGGCTCGAAGAGTCTCGGAGTTATCTGCCTTACATTGTGATTCTCCTTATCTGATCTTTCATTCAGACAAGGTAGTCCTGCGTACTAAACCTGGGTTTTTGCCTAAGGTTGTTTCTAACAGGAATATCAATCAAGAGATTGTTGTTCCATCATTGTGTCCTAATTCTTCTTCAAAGAAGGAACGTCTCTTGCATAATCTAGACGTGGTCCGTGCCCTGAAGTTCTACTTACAGGCAACTAAAGATTTTCGACAAACTTCTTCCCTGTTTGTCGTTTACTCTGGACAGAGGAGAGGTCAAAAGGCTTCGGCTACCTCTCTTTTTGGCTTCGTAGCATAATACGTTTAGCCTATGAGACTGCTGGACAGCAGCCTCCTGAAAGAATTACAGCTCATTCCACTAGAGCTGTGGCTTCCACTTGGGCCTTTAAAAATGAGGCCTCTGTTGAACAGATTTGCAAGGCTGCAACTTGGTCTTCACTTCATACTTTTTCCAAATTTTACAAATTTGACACTTTTGCTTCTTCGGAGGCTGTTTTTGGGAGAAAGGTTCTACAGGCAGTGGTTCCTTCTGTTTAATGTTCCTGCCTTGTCCCTCCCTTCATCCGTGTACTTTAGCTTTGGTATTGGTATCCCATAAGTAATGGATGACCCGTGGACTGAACACACTTAACAAGAGAAAACATAATTTATGCTTACCTGATAAATTTATTTCTCTTGTAGTGTGTTCAGTCCACGGCCCGCCCTGTCTTTTTGAGGCAGGTTCTAAATTCTAAATTATAACTCCAGTCACCACTGCACCCTATAGTTTCTCCTTTCTCGTCTTGTTTCAGTCGAATGACTGGGTATGACATGTGAGGGGAGGAGCTATATAGCAGCTCTGCTTGGGTGATCCTCTTGCAACTTCCTGTTGGGAAGGAGAATATATCCCATAAGTAATGGATGACCCGTGGACTGAACACACTACAAGAGAAATAAATTTATCAGGTAAGCATAAATTATGTTTTCTCGAAGGTCTGCGCTAAGCAGTCCTTTATTACTTGAACCTAGTATCTCCTCCCAAGTGCATCTCTGAAAGGTGGTATCAATGTCTTCTTCCCATTTAAGCATCAGTGAGGTTTTGGCATTGTTACAATTTGTTTGTATAGCTATAGATAGGATAGATATTGTATGTTTTGGTCTAGATGCTGAGATGTTCATTCTTTCTAAGGCTGTACAGGGTTGAGTTTTAACTCCAACCAAATACTTTAGTATGGATGAGGACAATTAGAGGTACTAGTACCACTGTAGACCGACCTGCTTCAGCTTTTCCTTCATCTGCGTGAAAGTTTATAAGCTTTGCATTAATTAGCACATCCGCTACCCTGTAAAGCCCCTTGTTAGCTCATTTATCTACAATAAAATAGAGGTCTCTTGGCATTAGTTTTCTAATGGGGATCATCAATGACTTATGTTGTAACATCCATTTCTTAGCCTGTTTAGTGGATTCATATGTGGGGGACCTAATTGTAGGTGCAGTACCCGATGTATCCCTCCATAGTATATCATCCGCATTTGTTAGAGACCCTCAATCTCTGCCTCCAATTTGGGCCAAATAGCATCCCCTTGTCCCATCCACATCGTCTGAGAAATTCTTGCTGCTTTATAATAATCTAGTAAATATGCCTACCCCCCCATGATTTTATGGCGAGTTAGTTATTGATGGGATTCTCACTTTTTTACTATCTCTAATATATGCTACTAGTTCTTTTTGTAGTGCAGCCAGCTCTGAAGTCGGGATCTTTAGGTGTAGGGTTCGGAATAGATATAGTTGAGGGAAAATGTTCATTTTAACTGCTGATAGGCGTCCATACCAAGAGAATGTGTGTTTCTTCCATTTCTGGAGATCCTGTCTAATAGATTTAAATAATGGTATATAGTTATATTTATACAATTGGTGGAATTGAGATGTCAGGTGTATCCCTAAGTATTTAAGATAATGTGTTGCCCACCTAAACTCAAAATTAAGCTCTATAGTTTTTTTAGTATGAGTGGGTAGCGCTATTAATAAAGCTTCACACAAGATTAATTTTATATCCCGAAATCTGTGAGAACTTGTCAAGAAGGCTATACAGGCTCGGCAGAGATATCAATGGTTTGGTAACTGTAAGTAGGATATCGTCCGCGAACAGAGTAAGATATTTTGGCTCCTGTGATATCTGGTGAAAATCTAATTCTAGCCGCTAAGGGCTCTATACAAATCGCGTATATTAGAGGCGAGAGAGGGCATCCCTGTCTTGTACCATTTAGTATTGGGAACTATTTAGATCTGTATCCCGCTGATACTACTGTAGGAGTAGAATAGATAGTCTGAATTGCACTAATAAAAGGGCCATCAAAGCTCATGTGATGTAAAACTGTCATCCTATATTTCCAATCTATCCTGTCGAACACCTCAGCAACCAATGACAGGAGCAGAGAAGGCACCCCCTCCCTATCTAGGTGGTCTATAATACTCAGCATCCTTCTTATATTATCTGGGGCTTCCCTATTCACTATGAATCCCACCTTATCTGGGTGGACAAGGGTTGGTAAGATTTTTTTAAGGCGGTTAGCCAAAACTTTAGTGAACATTTTAAGATCCTGTCCTGATTTATAAGGGATAAAGGGCGGTAGCTAGCGCAAAATTTTAGATTTCTTTCATGTAATTAGCAAGAGTCCATGAGCTAGTGACGTATGGGATATACATTCCTACCAGGAGGGGCAAAGTTTCCCAAACCTCAAAATGCCTATAAATACACCCCTCACCACACCCACAATTCAGTTTTACAAACTTTGCCTCCTATGGAGGTGGTGAAGTAAGTTTGTGCTAGATTCTACGTTGATATGCGCTCCGCAGCAAGTTGGAGCCCGGTTTTCCTCTCAGCGTGCAGTGAATGTCAGAGGGATGTGAGGAGATTATTGCCTATTTGAATGCAGTGATCTCCTTCTACGGGGTCTATTTCATAGGTTCTCTGTTATCGGTCGTAGAGATTCATCTCTTACCTCCCTTTTCAGATCGACGATATACTCTTATTTATATACCATTACCTCTGCTGATTTTCGTTTCAGTACTGGTTTGGCTTTCTACAAGCATGTAGATGAGTGTCCTGGGGTAAGTAAATCTTATTTTCTGTGACACTCTAAGCTATGGTTGGGCACTTTATTTATAAAGTTCTAAATATATGTATTCAAACATTTATTTGCCTTGACTCAGAATGTTCAACATTCCTTATTTTCAGACAGTCAGTTTCATATTTGGGATAATGCATTTAAATCAATCATTTTTTCTTACCTTAAAAATTTGACTTTTTTTTTTTCCCTGTGGGCTGTTAGGCTCGCGGGGGCTGAAAATGCTTCATTTTATTGCGTCATTCTTGGCGCGGACTTTTTTGGCGCAAAAAATCTTTTCTGTTTCCGGCGTCATACGTGTCGCCGGAAGTTGCGTCATTTTTTGACGTCCTTTTGCGCCAAAAATGTCGGCGTTCCGGATGTGGCGTCATTTTTGGCGCCAAAAAGCATTTAGGCGCCAAATAATGTGGGCATATTATTTGGCGCCAAAAAATATGGGCGTCGCTTTTGTCTCCACATTATTTCAGTCTCATTTTTTCTTTGCTTCTGGTTACTAGAAGCTTGTTTATTGGCATTTTTTCCCATTCCTGAAACTGTCATTTAAGGAATTTGATCAATTTTGCTTTATATGTTGTTTTTTCTCTTACATATTGCAAGATGTCTCACGTTGCATCTGAGTCAGAAGATACTTCAGGAAAATCGCTGTCTAGTGCTGGAACTACCAAAGCTAAGTGTATCTGCTGTAAACTTTTGGTAGCTATTCCTCCGGCTGTTGTTTGTATTAATTGTCATGACAAACTTGTTAAAGCAGATAATATTTCCTTTAGTAATGTACCATTGCCTGTTGCAGTTCCTTCAACATCTAAGGTGCAGAATGTTCCTGATAACATAAGAGATTTTGTTTCTGAATCCATCAAGAAGGCTATGTCTGTTATTTCTCCTTTTAGTAAACATAAAAAATCTTTTAAAACTTCTCTCTCTACAGATGAATTTTTAAATGAACATCATCATTCTGATTCTGATGACTCTTCTGGTTCAGAGGATTCTGTCTCAGAGATTGATGCTGATAAATCTTCATATTTATTTAAAATGGAATTTATTCGTTCTTTACTTAAAGAAGTACTAATTGCTTTAGAAATAGAGGATTCTGGTCCTCTTGATACTAATTCTAAACGTTTAGATAAGGTATTTAAATCTCCTGTGGTTATTCCAGAAGTTTTTCCTGTTCCTAATGCTATTTCTGAAGTAATTTCCAGAGAATGGGATAAATTGGGTAATTCATTTACTCCTTCTAAACGTTTTAAGCAATTATATCCTGTGCTGTCTGACAGATTAGAATTTTGGGACAAAATCCCTAAAGTCGATGGGGCTATTTCTACCCTTGCTAAACGTACTACTATTCCTACGTCAGATGGTACTTCGTTTAAAGATCCTTTAGATAGGAAAATTGAATCCTTTCTAAGAAAAGCTTATCTGTGTTCAGGTAATCTTCTTAGACCTGCTATATCTTTGGCTGATGTTGCTGCAGCTTCAACTTTTTGGTTGGAGACTTTAGCGCAACAAGTAACAGATCATGATTCTCATAATATTATTATTCTTCTTCAGCATGCTAATAATTTTATCTGTGATGCCATTTTTGATATTATCAGAGTTGATGTCAGGTTTATGTCTCTAGCTATTTTAGCTAGAAGAGCTTTATGGCTTAAAACTTGGAATGCTGATATGGCTTCTAAATCAACTCTACTTTCCATTTCTTTCCAGGGTAACAAATTATTTGGTTCTCAGATGGATTCTATTATCTCAACTGTTACTGGTGGGAAAGGAACTTTTTTACCACAGGATAAAAAATCTAAGGGTAAAAACAGGGCTAATAATCGTTTTCGTTCCTTTCGTTTCAACAAAGAACAAAGCCTGATCCTTCATCCTCAGGAGCAGTTTCAGTTTGGAAACCATCTCCAGTCTGGAATAAATCCAAGCCTTCTAGAAAGGCAAAGCCTGCTTCTAAGTCCACATGAAGGTGCGGCCCTCATTCCAGCTCAGCTGGTAGGGGGCAGGTTACGTTTTTTCAAGGAAATTTGGATCAATTCTGTTCACAATCTTTGGATTCAGAACATTGTTTCAGAAGGGTACAGAATTGGTTTCAAGATGAGACCTCCTGCAAAGAGATTTTTTCTTTCCCGTGTCCCAGTAAGTCCAGTGAAAGCTCAAGCATTTCTGAATTGTGTTTCAGATCTAGAGTTGGCTGGAGTAATTATGCCAGTTCCAGTTCTGGAACAGGGGATGGGGTTTTATTCAAATCTCTTCATTATACCAAAGAAGGAGAATTCCTTCAGACCAGTTCTGGATCTAAAAATATTGAATCGTTATGTAAGGATACCAACGTTCAAAATGGTAACTGTAAGGACTATCTTGCCTTTTGTTCAGCAAGGGCATTTTATGTCCACAATAGATTTACAGGATGCATATCTGCATATTCCGATTCATCCAGATCATTATCAGTTCCTGAGATTCTCTTTTCTGGACAAGCATTACCAGTTTGTGGCTCTGCCGTTTGGCCTAGCTACAGCTCCAAGAATTTTTACAAAGGTTCTCGGTGCCCTTCTGTCTGTAATCAGAGAACAGGGTATTGTGGTATTTCCTTATTTGGACGATATCTTGGTACTTGCTCAGTCTTTACATTTAGCAGAATCTCATACGAATCGACTTGTGTTGTTTCTTCAAGATCATGGTTGGAGGATCAATTCACCAAAAAGTTCTTTGATTCCTCAGACAAGGGTAACCTTTCTGGGTTTCCAGATAGATTCAGTGTCCATGACTCTGTCTTTAACAGACAAGAGACATCTAAAATTGATTTCAGCTTGTCGAAACCTTCAGTCACAATCATTCCCTTCGGTAGCCTTATGCATGGAAATTCTAGGTCTTATGACTGCTGCATCGGACGCGATCCCCTTTGCTCGTTTTCACATTCGACCTCTTCAGCTCTGTATGCTGAATCAATGGTGCAAGGATTACACAAAGATATCTCAATTAATATCTTTAAAACCGATTGTACGACACTCTCTAACGTGGTGGACAGATCACCATCGTTTAATTCAGGGGGCTTCTTTTGTGCTTCCGACCTGGACTGTAATTTCAACAGATGCAAGTCTCACAGGTTGGGGAGCTGTGTGGGGATCTCTGACGGCACAAGGAGTTTGGGAATCTCAGGAGGTGAGATTACCGATCAATATTTTGGAACTCCGTGCAATTTTCAGAGCTCTTCAGTCTTGGCCTCTTCTGAAGAGAGAATCGTTCATTTGTTTTCAGACAGACAATGTCACTACGGTGGCATACATCAATCATCAAGGAGGGACTCACAGTCCTCTGGCTATGAAAGAAGTATCTCGAATTCTGGTTTGGGCGGAATCCAGCTCCTGTCTAATCTCTGCGGTTCATATCCCAGGTATAGACAATTGGGAAGCGGATTATCTCAGTCGCCAAACGTTGCATCCGGGCGAATGGTCTCTTCACCCAGAGGTATTTCTTCAGATTGTTCAAATGTGGGAGCTTCCAGAAATAGATCTGATGGCGTCTCATCTAAACAAGAAACTTCCCAGGTATCTGTCCAGATCCCGGGATCCTCAGGCGGAAGCAGTGGATGCATTATCACTTCCTTGGAAGTATCATCCTGCTTATATCTTTCCGCCTCTAGTTCTTCTTCCAAGAGTAATCTCCAAGATTCTGAAGGAATGCTCGTTTGTTCTGCTGGTAGCTCCGGCATGGCCTCACAGGTTTTGGTATGCGGATCTTGTCCGGATGGCCTCTTGCCATCCGTGGACTCTTCCGCTACGACCAGACCTTCTGTCGCAAGGTCCTTTTTTCCATCAGGATCTCAAATCCTTAAATTTAAAGGTATGGAGATTGAACGCTTGATTCTTGGTCAAAGAGGTTTCTCTGACTCTGTGATTAATACTATGTTACAGGCTCGTAAATCTGTATCCAGAGAGATATATTATAGAGTCTGGAAGACTTATATTTCTTGGTGTCTTTCTCATCATTTTTCTTGGCATTCTTTTAGAATTCCGAGAATTTTACAGTTTCTTCAGGATGGTTTAGATAAAGGTTTATCCGCAAGTTCATTGAAAGGACAAATCTCTGCTCTTTCTGTTCTTTTTCACAGAAAGATTGCTAATCTTCCTGATATTCATTGTTTTGTACAAGCTTTGGTTCGTATAAAACCTGTCATTAAGTCAATTTCTCCTCCTTGGAGTTTGAATTTGGTTCTGGGGGCTCTTCAAGCTCCTCCGTTTGAACCTATGCATTCATTGGACATTAAATTACTTTCTTGGAAAGTTTTGTTCCTTTTGGCAATCTCTTCTGCCAGAAGAGTTTCTGAATTATCTGCTCTTTCTTGTGAGTCTCCTTTTCTGATTTTTCATCAGGATAAGGCAGTGTTGCGAACTTCTTTTGAATTTTTACCTAAAGTTGTGAATTCTAACAACATTAGTAGAGAAATTGTGGTTCCTTCATTATGTCCTAATCCTAAGAATTCTAAGGAGAAATCATTGCATTCTTTGGATGTTGTTAGAGCTTTGAAATATTATGTTGAAGCTACTAAGTCTTTCCGAAAGACTTCTAGTTTATTTGTTATCTTTTCTGGTTCTAGAAAAGGCCAGAAAGCTTCTGCCATTTCTTTGGCATCTTGGTTGAAATCTTTAATTCATCTTGCCTATGTTGAGTCGGGTAAAACTCCGCCTCAAAGGATTACAGCTCATTCTACTAGGTCAGTTTCTACTTCCTGGGCGTTTAGGAATGAAGCTTCGATTGATCAGATTTGCAAAGCAGCAACTTGGTCCTCTTTGCATACTTTTACTAAATTCTACCATTTTGATGTATTTTCTTCTTCTGAAGCAGTTTTTGGTAGAAAAGTACTTCAGGCAGCGGTTTCAGTTTGAATCTTCTGCTTATGTTTTTCATTAAACTTTATTTTGGGTGTGGATTATTTTCAGCAGGAATTGGCTGTCTTTATTTTATCCCTCCCTCTCTAGTGACTCTTGCGTGGAAAGATCCACATCTTGGGTAATCATTATCCCATACGTCACTAGCTCATGGACTCTTGCTAATTACATGAAAGAAAACATAATTTATGTAAGAACTTACTTGATAAATTCATTTCTTTCATATTAGCAAGAGTCCATGAGGCCCGCCCTTTTTTTGGGGTGGTTATGATTTTTGTATAAAGCACAATTATTCCAATTCCTTATTTTATATGCTTTCGCACTTTATCACCCCACTTCTTGGCTATTCGTTAAACTGAATTGTGGGTGTGGTGAGGGGTGTATTTATAGGCATTTTGAGGTTTGGGAAACTTTGCCCCTCCTGGTAGGAATGTATATCCCATACGTCACTAGCTCATGGACTCTTGCTAATATGAAAGAAATGAATTTATCAGGTAAGTTCTTACATAAATTATGTTTTTTCCCTGCTTTAGGTATTACTACTATCTTGGCTCCCAGTAATTTTGTTGGTATCTCATGGCCTTCCAGAATATGATTACAAAACTTTGTGAGGTGGTGTATTAAAGTCGTTTTAAACAGTTTATAATAATCCCCAGGGAATCCACCTGGTCCTGCTGCTTTCCCTATTTTTAACTACTTAATAACCTGCATCACTTCCATAAGAGAGAGAGGAGCATTTAAGATTTTTTTGTCTCCTTCTGATATAGTTGGGAGATGGGCGTCTGATAGGAATCTATAGGTAGCTGTTTTTGTGTCTGGAGAGTATGTAGTTTTATGCCAAACATACAATTTTCCATAATACCCTGCAAACTCATCTACTATCCCCTGAGGGTACAAGGTTACTGTGCCGTCTGCCCGTTGAAGGGAAGGAATAGCCAAGGCCCTGTTTCTCTCCTGCAGTTTGTGCGCCAAGTATCTATCCGGTTTATTGGCAAAAATAAAATATTGGACTTTCAATTTTTGTATTATTCTAGTTGGTAAATTAGCATTGTTCATTTTTTTTGTAAAGTCTGGAGGGTGCTATTGTGCATGATCTTGTGAGTTTTCTCTAGGTTAACTATCTCATGGTGGAGGTTAGCTATCTGCTGTTTAAGCTGTCTGGTATGTGCTTTACACACAATTAAAGGGACATGAAACCCAAAATTTTACACTTATGATTTAGACTGAGCACAGAATTTTTTTAAAAAAGTTTCCAATTTATTTTATTAGATTTGCCTTGTTCTTGTGATACTTTTTGTTAAAGAGCATTACTAAGTAGGTAGCGTGCACATGGCTGGAGCACTACATGGCAGCAAATACTCCTGCCATCTAGTGCTCTTACAAAATATAATTGTTAAATGTATTCTTCCATAACTGCTGCCATATACTGACCCAGATGCATGCTCCTGAGCCTGCTTATCTGCTTTTGAACAAAGCATAGCAATAGAACAAAGTAAATTTGACAATAGAAGTAAACTGGAAATTTTGAGAAACATTTCAACATTTGGGTTTCATGTTCTTTTAAAGGGACAGCCCACTTAAAAATTGTTATTGTTAAAAAGATAGATCATCCCTTTATTACCCATTCCCCATGTTTGCATAACCACCAGTTTTATTAATAAAAACATTTTCTCTTGTTAAGTGTGTTCAGTCCACGGGTCATCCATTACTTATGGGATATATTCTCCTTCCCAACAGGAAGTTGCAAGAGGATCACCCAAGCAGAGCTGCTATATAGCTCCTCCCCTCACATGTCATATCCAGTCATTCTCTTGCAACTCTCAACAAAGAAGGAGGTCGTGAGAGGAGTTAGGAGTTTTTTACTTAATTATTCTTCAATCAAAAGTTTGTTATTTTAAATGGCACCGGAGTGTGCTGTTTTTTCTCTCAGGCAGTATTTAGAAGAAGAATCTGCCTGCGTTTTCTATGATCTTAGCAGACGTAACTAAGATCCAAGTGGCTGTTCTCGTACATTCTGAGGAGTGGGGTAACTTCAGAAAAGGGAATAGCATGCGGGGTCACCTGCAAATGAGGTATGTGCAGTAAAATATTTTCTAAGGAATGGAATTGACTAAGAAAACACTGCTGATACCCATATGATGTAAGTACAGCCTTAAATGCAGTAGTAGCGACTGGTATCAGGCTGATAAATGTATGCGCAGTAGAGTTATTTTCTAGGGAATGGAATTTGACCGAGAAAATAATGTTAATACTGAAATAATGTATGAGCCTTAACTGCAGTAGAAGCGACTGGTAGCAGGCTTAGTGATAACTTTACATAACACTTGAAATGTTTGTTTTTAAAACGTTTACTGGCATGTTAATCGTTTAGTGAGGTACTTCTATAATCTTTTGGGGCATGATTTTTTTCCACATGGCTAACGTATATTTCTGCATAGAGAGTGGGAGGGGCCCTTTTTTAGCGCCTTGTTGCGCAGTTAAAATTCAATCACAGTCTTCCTGCTTCTTCCTCCTTGATCCAGGACGTCTCCAGAGAGCTCAGGGGTCTTCAAAATTTATTTTTGAGGGAGGTAATCAGTCACAGCAGACCTGTGACAGTGTGTTTGACTGTGATAAAAACGTTAACTGTTGAATTGATTATCCGTTTTGGGTATTAAGGGGTTAAATCATCCTTTTGCTAGTGGGTGCAATCCTCTGCTAATTTCATACATTTACTGTTAAAATGTGGTTGCTATAACTGAATTAGTTCATTGTTATTTCAACTGTGACAGTTTTTTTGTGTTTTTAAAAAGCGCAGCAGCGTTTTTTATATTGCTTGTAAATTTATTGAAAGTATTTTCCAAGCTTGCTAGCTTCATTGCTAGTCTGTTTAAACATGTCTGATACAGATGAATCTGCTTGTTCATTATGTTTAAAAGCCAATGTGGAGCCCAATAGAAATATGTGTACCAATTGTATTGATGTTACTTTAAATAAAAGTCAGTCTTTACCGGTAAAGAAATTATCACAGACAACGAGGGGGAAGTTATGCCCGCTAACTCTCCTCACGTGTCAGTACCTTCGCCTCCCGCTCAGGAGGTGCGTGATATTGTGGCGCCAAGTACATCAAGGCCCTTACAAATCACTTTGCAAGATATGGCTAATGTTATGACAGAAGTATTATCTAACTTGCCTGAGTTAAGAGGCAAGCGCGATAGCTCTGGGTTAAGGACAGAGCGCGCTGATGACACGAGAGCCATGTCCGATACTGCGTCACAATTTGCAGAACATGAGGACGGAGAGCTTCATTCTGTGGGTGACGGATCTGATCCAGGGAGACCGGATTCAGAAATTTCAAATTTTAAATTTAAGCTTGAGAACCTCCGTGTATTGCTAGGGGAGGTGTTAGCAGCTCTGAATGATTGTGACACGGTTTTCCCCTCCTCCGATATTTAGAAAATTGTTCCCTATAGACGCTACCACACGAGACTTATGGCAGACGGTCCCTAAGGTGGAGGGAGCAGTTTCTACTTTAGCTAAGCGTACCACTATCCCGGTGGAGGATAGTTGTGCTTTCTCAGATCCAATGGCTAAAAAATTAGGTTACCTTAAGAAAATGTTTTAAGGTTTTATATTACAGCCCCTTGCATGCATTGCGCCCGTCACTGCTGCGGCGGCATTCTGGTTTGAGTCTCTGGAAGAGGCTATTCGCACAGCACCATTGGATGAGATTATGAACAAGCTTAAAGCCCTTAAGCTAGCTAATGCGTTTGTTTCGGATGCCGTTGTGCATTTAACCAAACTAACGGCTAAGAACTCCGGATTCGCCATCCAGGCGCGCAGAGCGCTATGGCTTAAATCCTGGTCAGCAGACGTGACTTCTAAATCTAAATTGCTTAATATTCCTTTCAAAGGGCAAACCTTATTCGGGCCCGGCTTGAAAGAAATTATTGCTCACATTACTGGAGGTAAGGGTCACACCCTTCCTCAGGACAGGGCCAAATCAAAGGCCAAACTGTCTAATTTTCGTGCCTTTCATAATTTCAAGGCAGGAGCAGCATCAACTTCCTCCGCTCCAAAACAGGAAGGAACTGCTGCTCGTTACAGACAGGGCTGGAAAGGCAACCAGTCCTGGAACAAGGGCAAGCAGGCCAGAAAGCCTACTTCTGCCCCTAAGACAGCATGAAGAAAGGTCCCCCTGTCCGGAAACGGATCTAGTGGGGGGCAGACTTTCTCTCTTCGCCCAGGCTTGGGCAAGAGATGTCCAGGATCCCTGGACGCTGGAGATCATATCTCAGGGATACCTTCTGGACTTCAAAGCTTCTCCTCCACAAGGGAGATTTCACCTGTCAAGGTTATCAACAAACCTAATAAAGAAAGAGGCATTTCTACAATGTGTACAAGACCTCTTAGTAATGGGAGTGATCCACCCAGTTCCGCGGACGGAACAAGGGCAAGGATTTTACTCAAATCTGTTTGTGGTTCCAAAAAAAGAGGGAACCTTCAGACCAATCTTAGACCTAAAGATCTTAAACAAGTTCCTAAGGGTTCCATCGTTCAAAATGGAAACTATTCGAACCATCCTACCCATGATCCAAGAGGGTCAGTATATGACCACAGTGGGCTTAAAGGATGCCTACCTTCACATACCGATTCACAAAGATCATTATCGGTACCTAAGATTTGCCTTTCTAGACAGGCATTACCAGTTTGTAGCTCTTCCCTTCGGGTTAGCTACGGCCCCGAGAATTTTTACAAAGGTTCTGGGCTCACTTCTGGCGGTACTAAGACTGCGAGGCATAGCGGTGGCTCCGTACCTAGACGACATTCTGATACAAGCGTCAAGCTTTCAAAATGCAAAGTCTCATACAGAGATAGTTCTAGCTTTTCTGAGGTCGCATGGGTGGAAAGTGAACATGGAAAAGAGTTCTCTATTACCACTCTCAAGGGTTCCCTTTCTAGGGACTCTTATAGATTCTGTAGAGATGAAGATTTACCTGACGGAGTCCAGGTTATCAAAAATTCTAAATGCTTGCCGTGTCCTTTATTCCATTCTAAGCCCATCAGTAGCTCAGTGCATGGAAGTAATCGGCTTAATGGTCGCGGCAATGGACATAGTGCCATTTGCGCGCCTGCATCTCAGACCGCTGCAATTATGCATGCTAAGTCAGTGGAATGGGGATTACTCAGATCTGTCCCCTCTACTGAATCTGGACCAGGAGGCCAGAGATTCTCTTCTCTGGTGGTTGTCTCGGGTCCATCTGTCCGAAGGAATGACCTTTCGCAGGCCAGATTGGACGATTGTAACAACAGATGCCAGCCTACTAGGCTGGGGCGCAATCTGGAACTCCCTGAAGGCTCAGGGATTGTGGACTCAGGAGGAGAAACTCCTCCCAATAAACATTCTGGAATTAAGAGCAATATTCAATGCTCTTCTAGCTTGGCCTCAGTTAGCAACTCTGAGGTTCATCAGATTTCAGTCGGACAACATCACGACTGTGGCTTACATCAACCATCAAGGGGGAACCAGGAGTTCCCTAGCGATGTTAGAAGTCTCGAAGATAATTCGCTGGGCAGAGTCTCACTCTTGCCACTTGTCAGCGATCTACATCCCAGGCGTGGAGAACTGGGAGGCGGACTTTCTAAGTCGCCAGACCTTTCATCCGGGGGAGTGGGAACTTCACCCGGAGGTCTTTGCCCAACTGATTCTTCGTTGGGGCGAACCGGAACTGGATCTCATGGCATCTCGCCAGAACGCCAAGCTTCCTTGTTACGGATCCAGGTCCAGGGACCCGGGAGCGGTGCTGATAGATGCACTAGCAGCCCCTTGGGTTTTCAACATGGCTTATGTGTTTCCACCGTTTCCGTTGCTGCCTCGACTGATTGCCAAGATCAAACAGGAGAGAGCTTCGGTGATTCTGATAGCGCCTGCGTGGCCACGCAGGACCTGGTATGCAGACCTAGTGGACATGTCGTCCTGTCCACCATGGTCTCTGCCTCTAAGGCAGGACCTTCTAATTCAGGGTCCTTTCAACCATCCAAGCCTAATTTCTCTGAGGCTGACTGCATGGAGATTGAACGCTTGATTCTATCAAAGCGTGGTTTTTCGGAGTCGGTTATTGATACATTAATACAGGCTCGGAAACCTGTTACCAGAAAAATTTACCATAAGATATGGCGTAAATATTTATATTGGTGTGAATCCAAGAGTTACTCATGGAGTAAGGTTAGGATTCCTAGGATATTGTCTTTTCTACAAGAGGGTTTAGAAAAAGGTTTATCTGCTAGTTCGTTAAAGGGACAGATTTCTGCTCTGTCTATTCTTTTACACAAACGTCTGGCAGAAGTTCCAGACGTTCAGGCTTTTTGTCAGGCTTTAGCTAGGATTAAGCCTGTGTTTAAGACTGTTGCTCCGCCGTGGAGCTTAAACTTAGTTCTTAAAGTTCTTCAAGGTGTTCTGTTTGAACCCCTTCATTCCATTGATATTAAGCTGTTATCTTGGAAAGTTCTGTTTTTGATGGCTATTTCCTCGGCTCGAAGAGTCTCTGAGTTATCTGCCTTACATTGTGATTCTCCTTATCTGATTTTTCATTCAGACAAGGTAATTCTGCGTACTAAACCTGGGTTTTTACCTAAGGTAGTTTCTAACAGGAATATCAATCAAGAGATTGTTGTTCCATCATTATGTCCTAATCCTTCTTCAAAGAAGGAACGTCTTTTGCATAATCTGGACGTAGTCCGTGCCCTGAAGTTCTACTTACAGGCAACTAAAGATTTTAGACAAACTTCTTCCCTGTTTGTCGTTTATTCTGGACAGAGGAGAGGTCAAAAGGCTTCGGCCGCCTCTCTCTCTTTTTGGCTTCGTAGCATAATACGTTTAGCCTATGAGACTGCTGGACAGCAGCCCCCTGAAAGAATTACAGCTCATTCCAGTAGAGCTGTGGCTTCCACCTGGGCCTTTAAGAATGAGGCCTCTGTTGAACAGATTTGCAAGGCTGCAACTTGGTCTTCACTTCATACCTTTTCAAAATTTTACAAATTTGACACTTTTGCTTCTTCGGAGGCTGTTTTTGGGAGAAAGGTTCTACAGGCAGTGGTTCCTTCTGTTTAAATGTTCCTGCCTTGTCCCTCCCATCATCCGTGTACTTTAGCTTTGGTATTGGTATCCCATAAGTAATGGATGACCCGTGGACTGAACACACTTAACAAGAGAAAACATAATTTATGCTTACCTGATAAATTTATTTATCTTGTAGTGTGTTCAGTCCACGGCCCGCCCTGTCTTTTTTTGAGGCAGTTCTATATTTTAATTAAAACTCCAGTCACCACTGCACCCTATAGTTCCTCCTTTCTTGTCTTGTTTCGGTCGAATGACTGGATATGACATGTGAGGGGAGGAGCTATATAGCAGCTCTGCTTGGGTGATCCTCTTGCAACTTCCTGTTGGGAAGGAGAATATATCCCAGAAATAAATTTATCAGGTAAGCATAAATTATGTTTTTTACCTCTCTGATTACCTTTTATCTAAGCCTCTGCAGACTGCCTCCTTATCTCAATGCTTTTTACAAACTTGCATTTTAACCAGTTAGTGCTGGGTCCTACATAACACCACAGGAGTGAGCACACTTATCTATATGGCACACATAAACTAGCACTGTATTGCTGTGAAAAATGAATAAAAGGCCTAAAATAAGAGGCGGCCTACAGGTGCTTAGAAACGGGCAGACATTTAGAGGTTATAAAGTATATTATTTATTATAAAGTTTATTTCTGACCCAATAGGGGTCATTTGTTCAAATTCTTCCCTAAATTTCTGCAGTTCATTCCTGATGTATTCTTTAAGAGATTTAGAATTATCTGCATTATCCTCATTGCTAATAGAGGGGTTTTCATTATGACGATACAACTTTTTTGAACCACTTAATTCTCTCTGGCTTTGTGCGAGTTTCTTATGCAAATCTTCTATCTGCGCTACTAAATTCTGGTTATATTTTTGTAAAGTGGCTATGTTTTGGGCAAACTCATCAATTTTATTTTCGGCTATATTTAAATTCTCTTCGCATCTGCGTGAGGAGCGAATACTATCTTCTAGCCCCTGTATTTGCAATTCCTTTTCTATACAGAGGAGGGACATTTAGTCAATAATGCATATTACCGGGGGCCAAGATTTTAGTATTAGTTCATCCCACTTTTTGAGATTTTTGCATTGATTAATTTTTAATAATTCTTGGCATAATTCACTTTTTTCATTCCACTTTCCATCATCAATAGCAATATTTTTAGCCTTAATTGCAAGCATATCCATATAATCATTTAAATCACCCGCAATATTACACCTCTTTTTAATGTGGCCTATAATGTCCATCTTAAGAACATCGCCCTGAGATAAGGGTAATTTCGGGGAACAAATTTCAACACCATGTACAGATTCAAATGATTCACTTCTAGTAACAGACATTATTATATTGGCTTAGTATTTAGTTAAATTAAAACGCTAATACAATTTTGACCAATAAGAAGAAGAAAAAAATATTTTCAAAAATTATATTAAAAGGGACAGTCTAGTATAAATTTAACTTTCATTATTCAGATAGGACTTTAAATTTTAATCAACTTTCCAATTTACTTTTATCATCAAATTTGCTTTTTTCTCTTGGTATTCTTAGTTTAAACTAAACATAGGTAGGCTCATATGCTAATTTCTAAGCCTTTGAGGGCTGCCTCTTATCACTAGCTTTCTAAATCTCTTTTCAACACAAAGAGACAGAAAGTACACGTGGGCCATATAGATAACACTGTGTTCAGGCACAGGGGGTTATTTAAGATTTAGCACAGAACAATGCTAAATTTAAGACAATAGATGATAAACAGTTAGTCATGTGACCAGGGGGCTGGAAGAAGGTTCCTCGATACAAGGTAATCACAGAGGTAAAAAGTATATTAATATAACTGTGTTGGTTATGCAAAACTGGGGAATGGGTAATCAAGGGATTATCTATCTTTTAAAACAATAACAATTCTATGGTAGAAAATCCCTTTAAGTTTGAAATATGAAAAAAATAATTTCTATTTACTACAAATATATCATATCAATGTGATAAATATTAGCATGATCTCAGCAGTGCCTCCAAATAATATGTCAGTATATACTAGGGTTATAATACAATATATTTAATAATTATTCTTTACAACAAGACACCAATAAAATGCATATACGAAACAATTAAAATTAATGTAAATTCCTAAATTCTTTATATTAGTTAAAATTTATAGACACGTTGAATTATATTTATAGGAACCAGGTTATGAATCAAACTATACACGTTTATGCTGTTATAATATGCTATACAAAGATCATAAAAATTACCTTATTCACAATAATCTCCCAAATCAGAGTTGCATTTAAATATCACAATGAGATGCCAAGGTATGGTTTGTTAACTTCCAGACAAATATACTTCATTATTAACCTACAAATGATTCAATACAACTCTAATTAAAACACCAGAACTTATATATATTCTTAATGCAAACAACCAATTCCTATGCCAATTTATCTGAGCTGAAATGAATTCTTAATTACCTACAATTAAGACAAATTCTAAAATATATTTATATATTTGCAAAGATAAATTACTTGTCAAACAAAAGATTGGTTTTAAACTACACAGGATTATGAATGCAAGCTAAAATACAAAGTGTCCTTTTGAAATTACTAACTGCAATTTAACTATAGTCTTAGAATACCTTTGTCTAAAATATTAAAGATATAGAACAGTCATACATCACCCAAATAAACAAATCAATGTTTCATCTTCCAGAACGTCTTGTTTCACCTCATATGAATAAGAGTATTGTGATGTGGATAAGAAAAGGTAGCCCAATTTGGCAGCAGTTATTCATTCACAAGTTTCAGCAGACAAAAAGACCTTTTTTTTTTCTCTCCTTGCATTGAGGTCATATCATGTGATAATCCCCTCCCTTTATTATTCTAATTATCAGTGAAATTATATGATAGGCCCTCGGAGCTTGTATCTGATTTGCCCTTGGATCTGCATATCTCATAGGTTATTTTGGGAAACGCCTCCCTGAGCAGCCAAATGCCTTTTGGCTGTTATACCGTTCCTGATCCATAGGTGACAGCAGACAACCAGGAATGCAGATCTCATCATCAAATATTTCTAACAGTCTAATACATCCTTATAAAATTATTTAAACTACTTTACTTCCTTGTATTAATCATTTACAATTTTAATTATAGATGGGATAATGTCATTTTCCTGATTATTTTAATATGAAACATCAGTATTATTTCTGACATCATATTATTATTATCTTATATTCATATAAAAATACAGCATATTTCACATTCAGTACCCCTCTTTCTGAGTGCGTAAAACATGTGACACAATTTATGGGGCAACTAAACATGTATTTGTTAGATGCCTGGAAAATAAAAAGAATAGGTTATTTATATTTTTCATTTAGCAGACATTCACATTTAATATTGTAAGAACAGACAATTTCATATCAATTTATTTGTATCTAGTATTTAATAGTCTGAGGCACATATTTAATGTTTGATAACTATATATATATATATATGATTTGTCCAAACTTCGGATCCTTAAGACTTCTATGATTTTAAAAATAATACATAGGTTAAGACATGATGAAATCTGGATTATTAGATTTTCAGCTTCCAATATTACCCTTCTTAGGCATAGACAATCTCCCAGATTCATGTGTTTGAATATACATGTTCATTTGAGTATCTTAAACTTACATGAAAATTTGGCACAATTCTTTTTGTAAGATTTTTTTTTTCAATGTCATACAGAGACTTGAAATGCTAATTTGTCTGGGCTGCATATTGGAAACTCCGCAGGGGACAATTCACACTTAGGTGATATGAGCCATCTCTTCAGCTAAAAACTGTTTTTTCCTGAATCTAATTAAGCTTCAAACGAAATTCAGTGAGCCATGGTGTTAAATTATCACGTCTGTTGGCATATGCTTCTCTCAGATCAGAAAGTATATTGAGAATTTTCAAAGGGCTTCTGAGCATATTTTCCACCAAAACACAGACTATTGGCTCCATCAACCCAATGGATGCTCTGCTATGTTAATCAGGAGAAATGTATCTTATGTCTGATATAAGATTTGGAATACATATAATGTATTCAGTGATAAAATGAGCATGCTCAAACTTACTATTTGAGCGATTTCATACTTATTTTATCTTAATATATATATATATATATATATTTTGTCCACTGATATCTACAGGTACCCTGACACTAATGAAGCTACTTTAACATAACAATACAGACATGCAAATATTTAACAATTGCACATATTTACAGATTGTTACAGTAACTTCCCAAACACTTAAGATATATGCAAATAATTTTATTATATACTGTTGCATATATATATATATATATATATATATATATATATATATATATATATATGTTTTTCTTCTATATAGCAGATCACGTTTGATGTGTGAGATATTGTGTATTGGTTTCATCAGGTAGAAAAGATAGAGGAAATGAGCTTCAATACATTTTCACCGTCATATTGTACACACCATTGTGTGTGTATGTATTGCAACCACCCATAAAAACTAGACCGTTTTTACAGGAGGTTGGGCTCATGGAAATCCAAAACCAGAATACCCTACTTTTCATGTGGTTATACCACTACTCAATAATATACACTACAGTGGTTGATATTTAAATAACTACAAGATGGTGAATACAAAAAAAAAGTACTCAGCACTGTACACCAACAATGAAGAAAACAGGTGGAAAACTCATACTCTGTTGTAATTTGAGACAACCTTTTGACAAAATGAAAAAGTCCCATAGCGTCATAATCTTAATAAGTAACAAATGTTGTTACTGAGCTAATATAGCTTTAAAGGGACAGTGTACTGCAAAATAGTTTTTTCCCTTACTGTATTTGCAATTTCCCGACTTGTTATACCAGCTGCAGAGTAACTTCACTGAGTAGAATATACTTCCTGGAGAATTAGGATCAGAAATGCTGTCATCACATGACTTTTTAAAGCAGCTCCAATAAATAAACCTCAACTATTAACCCAATTTGCTACCAGGAACTCAGAGAAAAAAAACTTTCCTTAAGTACCAGATAATTTTTTGGCATTTTTTGCTATAGCTCCGTTTAAACAGGAATAGCTTTTTTTTTATCTATTTATTTTTTTCTTTAAACAGAAAAGCCTTTTTTTTTAATCTATGAAAAAAACATATGTTTTTAAAGTAGACAACCCCAGGTATTAATCTAGGCCCATTATGGTATATTTGATGCCACTATTTGGCTGCTAAATACAATCGAATAAAAATCATTAACTTTTGGGGGGCGTGTCTGACCACCAACTAAGATGGCTGCTTGTTAAGCTTTGTCTGACTGTGTGGGATGTTAAAACTGCTGTTTGTCTCTCCACAAGCTTCTATACCTTATCCTTTTTATTAGAACTAGGACAAGCATCACTCCAGGAACAGATACATGTGATTTATGTATATTATTAAGAATAAGCAGCCGGAACTAGAGAAGGTACGCAGCAGAGGTCTCACAGTGGCCTATACCTTTCTCTACCCCTCCATTTATCTGATTTATCAGTATATTCAGCCGGTTGTGCTGACGTAAGAATATCAGCTAGATTTCACAATGGCTGGTTGCTCAAGCTACAGTATTGTTGAACTATTAAATGCGTATTTGTCTTTGGTTGAAGAGGAATTGATGAAAGAGTTGCGCACATTTGGGGCTATGGTCGGTACAGATCGAGAGACTGGCCTAATGGATGTCCATCACACGGGACATAATAAGGCTCCACTAACCCAGACCTCGCTTATACCGGAGCCAACTGCCACTAAGGAAGGTGAGAAACTATCCTATAGTCGGGAGTCTGATATTATAACCCGACACAGGCCGATGCTACAACAGGAGTTTGTCTGCCACGAGGTAATCTGGAGACCTACGCAGGGTAAAGTGCACTTGCTTCTGCAGGATACATACCCAGTCGCATGTAAGTGCCGAGAATCGGGCACCACATATACTGCTTGCCGCTTGGATGAGCGTCATCTTGATGCGAGGACTAGGACCCTGATCCCCCTGGCGAGAGAACAGATGTTGGAACCTGCTGCGAGACGGCCGCTTGTTGCAGGGACTGTAGATTACTTGAAACTGAGTCCTAGTCAGGACATAACACAGTGCTTACCGCATCCAGGGGAGCAGGAGAAACGGAGCTGCAAGTCAGGAGGTATTAACAAAGTTGCATTGACCAGGCTCCGGTACAGTGATTCACAGAGTGAGATAGGTTTTGAAGGGACATGTCATGCTACACTTTGCCGATGTCTTAGCCTGGATATATACTGTGGCCCCAGCGCTTATAACAAGGTTGGGGTCGGATGAACTATTTGTTAAGAGCTAGATAGTGTGGAGATACGACATTAAACCACATTAATCGGCTGCTATGTTTGTTTCAGACTTTCTAAATAACTTTGCTGCAAGTCAGTGAGAATGTCCCTCCAGATAACGTAGTAATATTTCTGAGCCCCCAGTTATCCAAGAAACGTCTAGACTGCTTTATTTTATTTAATAATGATTCAGATGGTTTTCCTGATGTATTATATATCTTGATCTGTCCCCTTTACCCATGTGTAATTTTACCTTTGTGTATGTTTGATTTTATGTTTATACTTAATATGCAACGTCATGTATAGGAGCTGTTCACTATATCACCCATGTGCTTCCTGTGCTGTATGACACTCTACAAGAGGGTAAATTTGTATATTATATATGAAATGGAGCCCAAAAGGTACTTAGTGCGAGTTTTTAGGTTATTTAAATAAGTAAAGTCCATACATTTTCATGTTTGATAGAACAGTTCCAGAGTCATATCCTTAGGGCTCAATCACTCAGTACCATTAGTACATATATTTATAATATTTTGAACATATGGGGCTGGTCAATTGTATATCAATGGGTGTATCCTCTATTAAAAGTATTAAGTCTTTTTAGTCCCAGTAATAATGCTAACGCAGGTGTCGTGGGCCATACACAAATGTGCATGAAGTTTATTTGAAATATATTTTCAGTTCAGGTATATGCATAGACCCTAGCATAGATATGCACGGAATACTTGTTTGGGTTTTTCTCCATGTTTCGTCTGATATGCTTTAACTCCCTAAATGTGACGACTAACATTGTTATTCTAGCCCACAAGTTACCTTAATTCTTTTCAGGGGATAAGAAATTATGGATTGAAATTTATCTAGGTTTTACATTGCCCCATAGGTATTATTTGGACGAATCCTTATACCTTACTTATCTGCGCTTAAGTACAGTAATCTCAGATAACTTCCTCCTCAACACTCATATGTATTTATAGTTATGAAGGTCCAATAATGGGCTTATATATTATCAGTGTGAATTTATATTTGTGCATCTCTAGTTATTTCCCTAAAAAAAAAAAGAAAAAAGAAAAATAAGGTTCAGGATGGTATTGTGTATCATTTTGTTTTAATGCCATTATGCTAGTTTACCTATACTGGTCAATACCTATATTACATGAATATATTATTAATTCCTAGGTCTCATTTGTACTAGATCAGAAGTAGAAAATTTGTATGTAACTCTACCATTCCTGTATGTTTGTTTCTGTTTTTGTCTTTTACTTTGTATGATTATAAACCTTAATAAAAATATGTTTACAAAAAAAAAAAAAAAAAATCATTAACTTTTTTACACAAACTGGTTTTCTTACTGAAATTATTTACATACAACTTCTGCAGTCATAAGACAAATGGTTGTAAAAGCTTCTCTGGGATCCCCTTTGTTGAGACATAACAGACATGCATGGTTTTGCCATTGATTTTTGGCAATTAGAATGCCACAGGGTGTATTTGATTTAAATCACTAGTCAGTAAGGCTGATTTAAATCATGGTTTTCATTTTTAGAATAATAACTTTTCAGATTATTTTTCCAGTGTATTAAACCATTACTAATTTGGTTATATATATGATTAGCTATGCATAGGTAGATAATTGAAATGTTTGAATGCTATTATTGGTTGTTAAACTATCTCCAGTTTAATCATTTATATTTGATCAACTTTTCAGCTATACATTACAGGAGAAATATACTGACTACCTTAAAGGGACAGTCAAGTCAAAATTAAACTTTCATGACTCAGATAAGGTATGCAATGCTAAACAACTTTCCAATTTACTTTTATCATCAAATTTGCTTTGTTCTCTTTTCTGAAAGCTAAACCTAGGTGTTCTCATATGCTAATTTCTAAACCCTTGAAGGCCGCCTCTTATCCGAATGCATTTGACAGTTTTCACAGCTAGAGGGCATTAGTTCATGTGTGCCATATAGATAACATTGTGCTCACACCTGTGGAGTTACGTAGGAGTCAGCACTGATTGGCTAAAATGCAAGTCTGTCAAAAGAACTGAAATAAGGAGGTAGTTTGCAGAGGCTTAAAGGGCCATTATAATCGTTTTTTTTATCAAAGACTTCATCAAAAGTTTATGAGGCATAACAATTCATCAATATACACCTATTTAATAAAATGGTATGGTTTAAAAATATTGCTCTTACAATTCTTTATTGATTCCTGTGCCTAATAAAATTGCTGTTTCCATGTCCAATTATTGTCTGCGTTGCACGACCAACATGGAGGTCGGAGCATCTCACTGCATATTCTGAAGAGCAGGCTGCAGCAGTGTCACTCAAAAGCAGATTCGGCCCCTCTGCTTGTTCACGGAGCTAAAACCCAGTCAAAATCTTAGGTGATAATTTAGCAATCACAGTACCACAGTTCAAACACTCCAGTGTGGAAATCAGAGTTTGCGGCTAAACCCAGCTATTCAATCAAATCCCGGCAGTAGGATCAGTTGCACTGCCTTAGCACCATTCGATTGGTTACACCCCAAAATAAAACACCCAAAAAGTAACTGAATCCCCACCCATGATAATCAGCGCGATTACATCCGTTAGGAATATTTAGAGTCCTAGCCAATTTAACACACTACGATAAGCTAGATACTATATCTCCACAATCTTAGTGGACCCTATAATTAGTAGGTATTAGAGCAAATCACATACCAATGGTGATACTATAAAATAGACTTTATTGAGGCACGCAATATAATAGTATCACATTAATCACCATATAGGTTCTATCGCTCATTGTTGATTTTAATAATTTGTGTTTTTGTTTAACCCAGTTTTTAAATAGAAGAATAAAAGTTATATTTTAACTTATCCTTGTGAAGCTACGCCCTCAGAGTCTGGGCATTAGAGTGCTACAAATTTAAAAACATGGAAGGAAAAGCGCAACTATTTTACTGGACTCAAGTGAGAAGTTTTAGAAAAAAAGTTTTAATTACACAATAACATTGATCACAATTGTTTAAAACCAATAGGTATTCTGCCTACCAGATTAAATGAAGCCCCGGAGCAATGCCTATGTGAGGAGGGGCTAATGACCTCACGCTAGGCATTAGGGGCGTGGTCACGTGAGCCGTCGCTCACTTGTTTGGTAGCCGAGCAGGAGTGAAGACCTGCGAAGAGAAGCGGTGAATTTCTACTTACCATGTCGGAGTTGCAGAAGATCCTGTCGACGGTCCAGGAGCTGTTGTCGTCGAAGGGTGAAGACTGGGTCCGGAAGTGGTTGGCGATCGAAGAGGAATCAGGAACCAGAGGAGTCGTCACGGCGGGCGGTGAGCCATCCAGGCCGACGCGGAGATCCCGTCCGCCAGAAAGGCTAAGTCCATCGACCGGAAGACGTCAGGAGTCCGGGAGCCGTAGAGGAAAAGCGGTGAGAGCTTCAGCGGGTCAGCGGTCGTCATCGGTGAGAAGGAGAGGAGCTGCAGGAAATCGGTCAGGACCGGGAGACATCAGCAGAACGGACGCAACACGGTTTCTCCAGGGAGAAGCTGCACCAGGTAATTCTTCTTCTTTTTCAGGAGCTGTTTTCGTCCGATGGGATGAAGAGGTGTCGGAAGAAGCGGAGATGGCGGCTGGTGAGGAAGAATCTTGCGAGGCGGCGGACGTAAGTATTTTGGCGCCAAAACAGGGGATAACGGCTCCAGGCCCAAAGTGCACAACAAACCAGGACAAATGTACGGCCGTTAGGCCTGGGGGTATCATTAATAAAAATAATGTTGGGCAGCATGTGGGCTATCATGTATTACCGCAACAGGACATGAATACGGCATTTAGGCCTTTAGACAGAGAAGGCCCAAATAACGTTGGGCAAGTTGAAATATGTACAGCAGTTAGGCCTGAGGTAAATACAGGCCGGGGTAAAGAAGTTAGTCACGGCGTAAGGGATAACACAGCACAGATGGTATATGAGGAAGTTTTAAGCGTCAGGGGCCAGGATCCGTTTACGGCTAATGAGCCTTTTTTAATGCAGCAGCAATATTGTGAGGAGCATTTTAGTCAGGTAGGCAGGCATTGTAAAACGGCTAGTGAGCCTAGAACAGCAAATACAGACTCTTCAAACAAGATTAGCTCAAGGAATACTACATTGAATAAGCCAGTTACTGTAGGAGCTTCCGCTCCAACAGGTAGAAAGGCTTTGGAAAAAAGAAAGCATTGTTTTACAGGTCCAGGAGGAGAAAACGCTGAGAGGGATGTTAGGCCAGAGAGTTTTGGAAATTGGGAAAATGCCAGTTTAGATGGTAGTGCTAGAGAGATGTTTTTTAAGGAGCATAATGGTAGTGATAGAACAAGTAGGATTGTAAATAGGGAGGCTAATTCTAGGCAGGTTAACGTTTCTTTTTCTTCAGATTCTATTCATCCTGAGTTTATAACACCTGGCCGGAGCTGTGATACGTTTCCTTCTAAGATACAGGAGGAAGCAGACTCTTTATGGATTGATGAACAGTACAGTGATTTCGGGGAGGAGGAAGAGCAATCAGCTTTACCAGGACCAGCAGCGTCGGAGCAGGTAAACAGTTTAGATATTGTATCACAGTTAATTAGAGCTTTAGTTCCAGGTAATGTTAATTCTGAGGGTAATAGGGCGAGTAATTCAGCGAGGGTTAACACTATGGTTAGTAATGATAGTGATAGGGATTTCCTTAGCGGGGGCTCTGTTGATAGGGGTGTTAGTATTTTTGATAGAAGGTTAGCTAACAGGGAATACGCATCCTCTCAGCCTCAGGTAGTCCACAGTGAAAGAAAGAGACAGGAGAAAAGTTCCAGGAGTTCAGTTTCACGACGGCGGGAGAGATCCCGTTCGCCTATTACGTTCAGACAAAACAAAGAATTAGGCGATTCTTCTCTTTGGGGATCAGTCAAGGGAAAGAGGGAGACCCAGAAGGTCTAGGACTCCGGTTAGAAGGAGAGAAAATGAAAGAGATAAACAGAGAAAAGGTAGTGAATCAACACGTCAGGAAGCAAGGAGGGAGACGGTCATTACAAGGGAGAATCCTGTAATGTCCAATGCTGCAGGTGAGAGTTCAAGTGTTAATGTGAATGATTCGAATGCTTCTGATGTAAGGTGTGAACTGATGTTAAAAGGATTGAAAGATTTAATAGCTAGGTTGGAAAGTAGTGGTCCGGTGAGTGCCGAGGGCACTTCAGGCCCGGTTGGTGTTTGGGTTCAGCAAATTGCGCCCTCAGGAGGTGGTCCTCCTGAGCAGGCACCTTCGGTAATTTTAAGTAGTGCAAGTATGGTAGGGCTTCCTAAGGTATCTGATCAGGCTTTGAGACGCCCTTGCTTATGTTCGGTTGGGCCTTTGGGTATTCATTTATCTTTAGAGATAAAAGAAAAGATTTGGCGTAGAGAGTTTATTGAAATTTTCTCATTGCTCCCGGTGGATCAAGTTTTTGACATCAAAGATGATGTAAGGAGTGAGTCTTCTAAAAAAGAAGAAGACGAGCGTAAAAAGAAATTTAGGAAATTGCCAAAAACTTTATCTAATTGGTCGACTGCCTTTTGTATTTTGGCAAGCGTAGTTGGTGAAAAGAACCCCGAGCTTTGCTCTTCCCTATTTTGTTACCTCAATGAAATAGCCAGTGCTTGTCGCACGTATGGCGGTCTTGCGTGGTGGAAGTATGACGAACAGTTTCGTCAACGTCTTGCAGTTCGTCCTGAAATGAGATGGGACGATAGGGATATGGGGATATGGTTGGAGCTCATGACTCCTTTAAGGTCTCAGTCCTTTCGTGTTACGGGAGGAGGAAGTAATGCTTCCTCAGCATCATCATCAGCAGTGGCCCTCAGAAAAGGGCTTTGCTTCCAATTCAATGAAGGAACATGTAAATTTGGAACAGCTTGTAAATACAAGCACGAGTGCTCCTTTTGCGGAGGAGTCCATTCTAGCGCAAAATGCTTTAAAAAAGGTAAATCCCTCTCAAAAGGAGAAAGTACTATTCAAAGCCAAGACGCCAGTGAAAGTCGAAAGGATGGCGCCGTGGTTAGAATTGTACGGTAAGAAAAAAGCTAAAAGATCAGATGCGGACACTCTATTGAGGGGGTTTTCAGTTTGGTTTTATATCCCCTTTTTTGAGGGGATTGAATCAGTTTTTGCAGGTAACTTAAAGTCAGCATCGGATTTTCCGGAAGTAGTGATGGCTAAGATTCAGAAAGAAATTTCTCTGGGTAGGATGGCGGGTCCCTTTAGGGCCCCTCCTTTTAAGAATTTGCGTGTCTCTCCCTTAGGAGTGGTTCCCAAAAAAATGCCAAATCAATTCAGACTGATTCATCATTTGTCTTTCCCGAAAGGTTTTTCAGTGAATGATGGGATTGATCCAGAATTATCTGCAGTCAGATACGCATCCTTTGATAAGGCTTTAGATTTGATTCGGGAGGCGGGTCCAAACGCCTTGTTGGCGAAAGTGGACATTGAATCAGCATTTAGGCTGTTACCGGTCCATCCATCTTGTCATCATCTGTTGGGCTGCTTTGTGGGTGGTTCCTATTTTGTGGATCTATGCTTACCAATGGGCTGTTCTATTTCCTGTTCTTATTTTGAGAAATTTAGTTGTTTTCTAGAATGGGTTGTAAAGCAGATTTCTGGTATGTCATCCGTTTCTCACTATCTGGATGATTTTTTGTTTGTGGGTCCGGAAGGTACCCAATCATGCCAATTTCTGATGGATTCTTTTATGCTGATAGCTAGGGATTTTGGGATCCCGGTTGCTGATGAAAAAACTGAGGGCCCTTCTCATGTGATAAATTTCCTGGGAATTTGTATTGACACTGTTTCTATGGAATGCAGACTTCCTAAGGACAAGATTAGTGATCTTGTGTCCTCCATTAACCTAGCTCTAGCGAGAAAGAAGCTTTCGTTGAGAGAGATTCAGTCCCTAGTGGGTAAACTGAATTTTGCATGTAAGATCATTCCAGTTGGTAGGATTTTTTGCAGAAGGTTATCTTTAGCCACTGTGGGAGTTAAAATTCCCCATTTCCGGATTCGATTATCTTATCAGGTGAAAGAAGATTTGAGAGTTTGGAAAGCTTTTTTAAAGGAATTTAATGGCAAATCTTTAATTCAGACTATGGAAATTTTGTGTAGTGAACTTCATTTATTCACTGACGCTTCAGGGGCTCATGGTTTTGGAGCCATATTTGGAAACAAATGGTGTGCTGGCGTGTGGCCTGAATATTGGGCTGAGGTAGGTCTAACAAAAAATCTGTTTTTTCTGGAATTATTTCCGTTAGTGGTAGCCTTAAAAATTTGGGGTGTCGAATTCGAGAATAGAAAGGTGGTATTTCATTCCGATAATATGGGGGTTGTTTTTGCAATCAATCGCCTATCATCTAGTTCGAAACCAGTGATTGGATTGCTGAGGATGTTCGTTTTTGAATGTATGAAGCATAATGTCTTTTTTAGAGCTATTCATGTTCCTGGAAAGGAGAATGTTGGGGCTGACGCTCTTTCTCGTTTTCAGTGGCGGAGATTCCGGGAGGCTGTGCCAGAGGCGGAAGAAATCGGTTTTCCTTGCCCGGAAGAGATGTGGCATTTGAACTTCCTAGATTGTTAAAATCGGTGAGGGGAGCCTTAGCTCCTAGTACTTGGAAAGCCTACCTACCTGTCTGGGTTCAGTGGTTGAACAAATTATCTGCTTTTGAAGGGGACAAAGAGGAATTCCTTTTATTAGACTGGATTGAAGAATGGAGAGTGAAGGGTACATCTAAATCGGTGGTGCAGAGGAATATGGCGGCTTTGTCTTTTTTGTTTAACCTGTTGGGTTGGGTCGATCTGTCCAAAAAAATTTCTGTGAGAATGGCTATAAGGAGTTTAATTAGGGGTAAAGTATCAGTTGATAATAGAAGACCTTTGGTCTTCGCTATTGTTGTCAAATTGGTTAAAGTGTTGCCCTTTGTTTGTTTTTCCCAATTTGAAGTTTTGTTATTCAAGGTGGCATTTTTGCTGGCATTCTTTGGTGCTTTTAGGATTTCAGAGTTGGTATCCGCTAACAGGTGGAACTGCGGGGGCTTGTGCTATAGGGATGTAGTTTTGAACCCGCATGAAGTTTTAATTTGGCTAAAGAAGTCTAAAACGGATCAAATAGGTAAGGGTTGCTGGGTTTGTTTGAAAGAGATTGGGGGATTGTGCTGCCCAGTTACGGCAGTTAGGGAATTTTTTAAGGTTAGAAGAGTTGTCGATGGCATTCCTTTATTGGTGCACGAGGACGGCACATTTTTATCTCGTTTTCAATTTGAATCAGTATTGAAAAAAGCGTTAGAAAGGATAGGTTTGAATAGTAGTGAATTTGGTTGTCATTCATTTAGAATTGGGGCAGCGACGGAAGCTAGTATTTCTGGTTTGAATGTCAGTTCAGTTAAAAAGATTGGGAGATGGAAGTCTGAATGTTTCAGGTTATATGTGAGACCGGAGCTTGTTAATAAGTTATAGCTATAGTTTTTTATTCCAGCAGGTCCCATTCATTGTTGGATCGTGGGACATTCTTACATATACTGGGCAAGAAAAGAGGCTGCATTAAGAGATGCAGGGCTGCAGCTTAGCTGTTCATCTGAAAAAGTATTGATTAAGTGGTTTGGGATTAGGGGTATGAAATGGGACCAGTTACTATTTAAAGTGATTAGTTGGGCTAGATTGTTTCACCCACCTGAGATTTTAATTATTCACGTAGGGGGCAATGATTTGGGGTTTATGGCACAAAAAGACTTTATTGATATGATCAAAAGAGATATTTGTAGGTTAAAAGAATTGTTACCTGAGATAATGATCATTTGGTCCGACATTGAGTGCAGATTGGCGTGGAGGTCTGCTTGGGATGTGAAAAGATTGGACTCATCCCGCAAAAAGATTAATAGAACTATCACAAGCTTTGTGGCAAAATTGGGTGGCTTCGGTTTAAGGCATGTGGAGTTTGAAGGAGAGTCTGGAAGCTGCTTCTTCTTAAAAGATGGTGTTCACCTTAACAAAATTGGCCTGCATCTTTTTAATTTTAACTTGAGCGAAGGGGTAAAAAAGGCCTTAGCCCTGTGGGTTGGTGCTCGAAGGTCTTTTCGAGCAGTGGCGGGGTGCTAGCCGCTAAGTTATATTTAATTATTATGGGTACCTCCTCAGGTATGGGGAGAGGTTAAGTATGTGGGCGTGCCTGGCCGAGCGCCAGTGGAAGGCACGTGATTTTATGGGGCAAGCACCTTTTGAATGTTATTGTGGTTTAATAAAGTTTATCTATTATTTTAAAATAATAAACGCGGGCTGCGGCCTTTTTCCCCCAAAGTTTTGTCTTGTGTTTTTATTTATATTAATATTGCCTAGATGTGTGGTCAATGAAGCCCCGGAGCAATGCCTATGTGAGGAGGGGCTAATGACCTCACGCTAGGCATTAGGGGCGTGGTCACGTGAGCCGTCGCTCACTTGTTTGGTAGCCGAGCAGGAGTGAAGACCTGCGAAGAGAAGCGCCCTCCCTCCCTCCCTGGATTTGGTAAGTGGTTGTCGCAGCTAAAGCGGGGTGCTAGCCGCTAAGTTATATTTAATTATTATGGGTACCTCCTCAGGTATGGGGAGAGGTTAAGTATGTGGGCGTGCCTGGCCGAGCGCCAGTGGAAGGCACGTGATTTTATGGGGCAAGCACCTTTTGAATGTTATTGTGGTTTAATAAAGTTTATCTATTATTTTAAAATAATAAACGCGGGCTGCGGCCTTTTTCCCCCAAAGTTTTGTCTTGTGTTTTTATTTATATTAATATTGCCTAGATGTGTGGTCAAAACAAATTAAGCATATATGCAGTGTGCCTTGTCAGTAGTTTAACACTATGGAGTCTTACTGTTATTTTCAAATCTTCCTCTCAGCCTGTTAGCTGATTCTTATACCCAGATCAGCTGTAGATTTTGCGGTGATAGTCTTGTGTGAGACACTCCCCAAGTAGTATACAGCTAATCAGATGTAGTCTTTCACGGGCTTGTCTGTTCAGCGTGTTTTAGTTGTAAGCACTCTGGTTAGTTTTCTCCTGCAAGTCACCTGTTGGATTCACCTGTTGTAGGTGATAGTTACGTCTTGACGGCCGTTTTGTTCCCCAACGTGGGAAGTTTTTCAAGAGAATGCTCCTGATTGGAGTAGCAGATCCTCCTTATATACCATAATGTCTGATAATAGGATATATTATGCTTACTATTTTAAGCACATAAACTTAACCCATAACTGGGTAAGATAAGTATATATATATATATATATATATATATATATATATATATATCGGTTAGTAGTTTACAAAGTATCTGCAACATATACTAAAAAATGCAATGTTTAAAAAACATATTAGAAAGCACTTTGAACAATCGCTATTCACAATTTAAAACCACTGTTAGATAGGCTGCTCATAAATGAGTTTCCTACATTATATAAATAATACAACAAAGGAGAACATAATTACAAAGTGTATCAATTTCATTTTTATATAACAATTAGATACATTTTGTTAATTTAATTCCACCTCCTTTTATTTAAAGGTATACTAATATTTTATGTGTATATTTAGTTTTTAATAGTTTTGTAGATATTGGATTTAAAAAAAAAAGGGGGCCAGTAATTTAATATATTATTGCTGATACTATGATACATGGTTATTTAATTATAAGTTTTGATATTGACTTAGTTTGGATAACATAACATATCCATGTGGGGTTGGAAACTACGTTATTTCTGTAAATACAGTAAGAATTAATGTGATAACATATATAGACACCTACATTTGAGATCAACTTGTAAATTTCCTACCTGACTGATTAGTTTTATTAAGTTGATTAAGAGTGGCATTTGTGCCCTTTTCATATGGTATATTCGTGTATAGGGCTGTGACATCACAGGTAATCCATAGGTTTTTATTATTCCACTCATGGTTCTTAAGTTTTTTAATGGGGTCTGTAGTGTCTTTTAGATATGCCCTTGTCTTAATTACTATGGGTTGTAAATAATGATTGATGTATTTGGAAAGATTTACTACAAAGGGAACCTATCCCCGAAATGATAGGTCTTCCAGGGGGATTATGTTTGTCCTCATGGACCTTCGGGAGGTGGTAAAATATCGATACCTTAGGGTTGGGAATATATATATAATTATAATCTTCATTATTAATTATATGTTTCTTTTGCTTTACTTAAAATGTCAACTAATTGTTTATTGTATTTTAAAGTTAGATCAAACGTAATTTTTTTGTATGTATTAGTATCACTCAGTAAGTTATAAGCTTCTTTCAAGTAATCTTGGCGATCTTGCACAACTCTACCACCCCCCTTGTCAGCTGCCCTAAATACCAAACTGGTGTCTTCTGTAAGTTTTTTAAGGAAATCTTTTCTTCTATACTCAGATTATCTTGTTTGGGATGTAGTTTCTTATTTTTTTCCAGGGTTTTAGCCAAATCATCACATACTAATTTATTAAATAAGGACACATATTCTCCCTGGTTGCATACTGGATAAAAAGTGGATTGTTTTTTAAAACCACTATGGATTATTTCTGTATTTTCTTCATGTAAACTAAATTCCAGAATTTCTTCAGTTACAAGGTCCTGTGTGTTTATATTGATACTTTCATTATCCAAATTATCAGTTTCCCATTCATTTTCTAGTTTCCTCAATGTTAGAAATAAAGCTACATTATTATGGTCATAATTATCTTTGGAGGTAGCTTCATTTGAAATCTTTTTGTTTTTGATCAGAAAGTAACATTGTAATGTCAGTTTTCTGATCAATTTCTGGATATCCATATATGTTTCAAATTTATTTGAAAATGTTTTGGGGGCAAAATGTAGTCCTTTGCTCAATAGTTTATATTCATTTTCCATAAAGTTTTTACTTGATAGATTAAATATCTCCTTTTTACAGTTCTCTATCTCCATCTTTTTTTGGTTTTGTCCCCTAATTCTCTTTCCTCCTCTATTTCCTCGTTTGAATCTAAACGTCTTTTAGGTTTTCTTTGCATTTCTGGTTCTATTGTGCTGTGAAATCTGTTTCTCTGTGGTTTCCCCTGTTCCCAGGTGGATACCCCCCAAAAAAATTGTTCAGTATAATTTTGGTGCCAGGGCAATTTAGGTTTAGCCCCTTGTCCCTCCCAATTCTCATTCTGACAATTTTCTCTTAAGGGTTCATATCTATGATAAGATGTAACCTGATTATCCTGATATTTATTTGAACTGATATTATTAGTATCTCCCCTATTAGTTCTCATTTTCTCATTATATTGACCCTGATATTTAAAATGTGAAGTCTTATTTTTATTACTATAACTATTGTAAACTTCAGGTTGGTTATAATGACGCTTACCGTTAAATTTATAATTACCACTATAGTTGTTTCCTTTTTTTTTATTATTGTTATAATTATTACGTTTATTTTGGTTAGTTTTAACAATTTTGGGAAAAACATAATTTATGCTTACCTGATAAATTCCTTTCTCCTGTAGTGTAGTCAGTCCACGGGTCATCCATTACTTATGGGATTATATCTCCTCCCTAACAGGAAGTGCAAGAGGATCACCCAAGCAGAGCTGCTATATAGCTCCTCCCCTCTACGTCATACCCAGTCATTCGACCGAAACCAAACGAGAAAAGAGAAACTATAGGGTGCAGTGGTGACTGGAATTTAATTTAAAATTTAGACCTGCCGTGAAAACAGGGCGGGCCGTGGACTGACTACACTACAGGAGAAAGGAATTTATCAGGTAAGCATAAATTATGTTTTCTCCTGTTAAGTGTAGTCAGTCCACGGGTCATCCATTACTTATGGGATACCAATACCAAAGCTAAAAGTACACGGATGACGGGAGGGACAGGCAGGATCTTTACACGGAAGGAACCACTGCCTGAAGAACCTTTCTCCCAAAAACAGCCTCCGAAGAAGCAAAAGTGTCAAATTTGTAAAATTTCGAAAAGGTGTGAAGTGAAGACCAAGTTGCAGCCTTGCAAATCTGTTCAACAGAGGCCTCATTTTTAAAGGCCCAAGTGGAAGCCACAGCTCTAGTAGAATGAGCTGTAATTCTTTCAGGAGGCTGCTGTCCAGCAGTCTCATAGGCTAAACGTATTATGCTACGAAGCCAGAAAGAGAGAGAGGTAGCCGAAGCTTTTTGACCTCTCCTCTGTCCAGAATAAACGACAAACAGGGAAGAAGTTTGGCGAAAATCTTTAGTTGCCTGCAAATAAAATTTCAGGGCACGGACCACGTCCAGATTATGCAAAAGTCGTTCCTTCTTTGAAGAAGGATTAGGGCACAATGATGGAACAACAATCTCTTGATTGATATTCCTGTTAGTAACTACCTTAGGTAAGAACCCAGGTTTAGTACGCAGAACTACCTTGTCTGAATGAAAAATCAGATAAGGAGAATCACAATGTAAGGCCGATAACTCAGAGACTCTTCGAGCCGAGGAAATAGCCATTAAAAACAGAACTTTCCAAGATAACAGTTTGATATCAATGGAATGAAGGGGTTCAAACGGAACACCCTGTAAAACGTTAAGAACTAAGTTTAAGCTCCACGGCGGAGCAACAGTTTTAAACACAGGCTTAATCCTGGCCAAAGCCTGACAAAAAGCCTGAACGTCTGGAACTTCTGACAGACGCTTGTGTAAAAGGATGGACAGAGCTGAGATCTGTCCCTTTAACGAACTAGCAGATAAACCCTTTTCTAAACCTTCTTGTAGAAAAGACAATATCCTAGGAATCCTAACCTTACTCCATGAGTAACTCTTGGATTCGCACCAATGCAAGTATTTACGCCATATTTTATGGTAAAGTTTCCTGGTAACAGGTTTCCTAGCCTGTATTAAGGTATCAATCACTGACTCCGAGAATCCACGCTTTGATAGAATCAAGCGTTCAATCTCCATGCAGTCAGCCTCAGAGAAATTAGATTTGGATGTTTGAAAGGACCCTGAATCAGAAGGTCCTGTCTCAGAGGCAGAGACCATGGTGGACAGGACGACATGTCCACTAGATCTGCATACCAGGTCCTGCGTGGCCACGCAGGCGCTATTAGAATCACCGATGCTCTCTCCTGTTTGATCCTGGCAATCAATCGAGGAAGCATCGGGAAGGGTGGAAACACATAAGCCATGTTGAAGACCCAAGGTGCTGTCAGAGCATCTATCAGTACCGCTCCCGGGTCCCTGGACCTGGATCCGTAACAAGGAAGCTTGGCGTTCTGGCGAGACGCCATGAGATCCAGATCTGGTTTGCCCCAACGCTGAAGCAGTTGGGCAAATACCTCCGGATGAAGTTCCCACTCCCCCGGATGAAAAGTCTGGCGACTTAGGAAATCCGCCTCCCAGTTCTCCACGCCTGGGATGTGGATCGCTGACAGGTGGCAAGAGTGAGACTCTGCCCAGCGAATTATCTTTGAGACTTCCATCATCGCTAGGGAACTCCTTGTCCCTCCCTGATAGTTGATGTAAGCCACAGTCGTGATGTTGTCCGACTGGAACCTGATGAACCTCAGAGTTGCTAACTGAGGCCAAGCCAGAAGAGTATTGAAAACCGCTCTTAATTCCAGAATGTTTATTGGAAGGAGTTTCTCCTCCTGAGTCCATGATCCCTGAGCCTTCAGGGAATTCCAGACAGCGCCCCAACCTAGCAGGCTGGCGTCTGTTGTTACAATCGTCCAATCTGGCCTGCTGAAGGGCATCCCCCTGGACAGATGTGGCCGAGAAAGCCACCATAGAAGAGAATCTCTGGTCTCTTGATCCAGATTCAGCATAGGGGACAAATCTGAGTAATCCCCATTCCACTGACTTAGCATGCACAATTGCAGTGGTCTGAGATGCAGGCGTGCAAAAGGTACTATGTCCATTGCCGCTACCATTAAGCCGATTACCTCCATGCATTGAGCCACTGACGGGTGTTGAATGGAATGAAGGACACGGCAAGCATTTAGAAGGGAACTCTTGTGAGTGGCAATAGAGAACTCTTTTCTACGTTCACCTTCCACCCATGCGACCTTAGAAATGCCAGAACTAACTCTGTATGAGACTTGGCAGTTTGGAAACTTGACGCTTGTATCAGAATGTTGTCTAGGTACGGAGCTACCGATATTCCTCGCGGTCTTAGTACCGCCAGAAGAGAGCCCAGAACCTTTGTAAAGATTCCTGGAGCCGTAGCTAACCTGAAGGGAAGAGCTACAAACTGGTAATGCCTGTTTAGGAAGGCAAACCTTAGGTACCGATAATGATCTTTGTGAATCGGTATGTGAAGGTAGGCATCCTTTAAATCCACTGTGGTCATGTACTGACCCTTTTGGATCATAGGTAAGATTGTCCGAATAGTTTCCATTTTGAACGATGGAACTCTTAGGAATTTGTTTAGGATCTTTAAGTCCAAGATTGGTCTGAAGGTTCCCTCTTTTTTGGGAACCACAAACAGATTTGAGTAAAACCCTTGTCCCTGTTCCGACCGCGGAACTGGGTGGATCACTCCCATTATTAAAAGGTCTTGTACACAGCGTAGAAACGCCTCTTTCTTTATCTGGTTTGCTGACAACCTTGAAAGATGAAATCTCCCTTTTGGAGGAGAAGCTTTGAAGTCCAGAAGATATCCCTGAGATATGATCTCTAACGCCCAGGGATCCTGGACATCTCTTGCCCAAGCCTGGGCGAAGAGAGAAAGTCTGCCCCCCACTAGATCCGTTTCCGGATCGGGGGCCCTCACTTCATGCTGTCTTAGGGGCGGCAGCAGGCTTTCTGGCCTGCTTGCCCTTGTTCCATGACTGGTTAGGTTTCCAGCCCTGTCTGTAGCGAGCAACAGTTCCTTCCTGTTTTGGGGCGGAGGAAGTTGATGCTGCTCCTGCCTTGAAGTTACGAAAGGCACAAAAATTAGACTGTTTAGCCCTTGGTTTGGCTCTGTCTTGAGGCAGGGCATGGCCCTTACCTCCAGTAATGTCAGCGATAATTTCTTTCAAACTGGGCCCGAATAATGTTTGCCCTTTGAAAGGTATGTTAAGCAATTTAGATTTAGAAGTCACATCGGCTGACCAGGATTTAAGCCACAGCGCTCTGTGCGATTGAATGGCGAATCCGGAGTTCTTAGCCGTAAGCTTAGTTAAGTGTACTACGGCATCAGAAATAAATGAATTAGCTAGCTTAAGGACTCTAAGCTTGTCTATAATCTCATCCAATGGAGCTGAGCTAATGGTCTCTTCCAGAGACTCAAACCAGAATGCCGCCGCAGCCGTGACAGGCGCAATGCATGCAAGGGGTTGTAATATAAAACCTTGTTGAACAAACATTTTCTTAAGGTAACCCTCTAACTTTTTATCCATTGGATCTGAAAAAGCACAGCTATCCTCCACCGGGATAGTGGTGCGCTTAGCCAGGGTAGAAACTGCTCCCTCCACCTTAGGGACCGTCTGCCATAAGTCCCGTGTGGTGGCGTCTATTGGAAACATTTTTCTAAATATAGGAGGGGGTGAAAAAGGCACACCGGGTCTATCCCACTCCTTGTTAACAATTTCTGTAAGCCTTTTAGGTATAGGAAAAACGTCAGTACACGTCGGTACCGCAAAATATTTATCCAGCCTACATATTTTCTCTGGAATTGCAACCGTGTTACAATCATTCAGAGCCGCTAATACCTCCCCTAGTAATACACGGAGGTTCTCAAGCTTAAATTTAAAATTTGAAATGTCTGAGTCCAGTTTACTTGGATCAGATCCGTCACCCACAGAATGAAGCTCTCCGTCCTCATGTTCTGCAAATTGTGACGCAGTATCAGACATGGCTCTATTATTATCAGCGCACTCTGTTCTCACCCCAGAGTGGTCGCGTTTACCCCTAAATTCTGGCAATTTAGATAATACTTCAGTCATAACATTAGCCATGTCTTGCAAAGTGATTTGTAAGGGCCGCCCTGATGTACTTGGCGCCACAATATCACGCACCTCCTGAGCGGGAGACGAAGGTACTGACACGTGAGGAGAGTTAGTCGGCATAACTTCCCCCTCGTTGTCTGGTGAAATTTTCTTTACATGTACAGATTGGCTTTTATTTAAAGTAGCATCAATACAATTAGTACACAAATTTCTATTGGGCTCCACATTGGCCTTTAAACATATTGCACAAAGAGATTCCTCTGTGTCAGACATGTTTAAACAAACTAGCAAGCTTGGAAAATACTTTTCAAATAAATTTACAAGCAATATAAAAAAACGTTACTGTGCCTTTAAGAAGCACAAAAAAAAAAAACTGTCACAGTTGAAATAACAATGAACCAAATTAGTTATAGCAACCAAATTTTCACAGTAAATGCATTAAGTTAGCAAAGGATTGCACCCACCAGCAAATGGATGATTAACCCTTTAGTACCCAAAAACGGATAACAATTTAATGTAAGCGTTTTTATCACAGTCAAAGCACAGTCTCACAGGTCTGCTGTGAGTGATTACCTCCCTCAAAACTAGTTTTGGAGACCCCTGGGCTCTGTAGAGACGTCCTGGATCATGGAGGAAGAAATAGGAAGACTGTGACTGAATTTTTACTGCGCAATAAAGCGCCAAAATAGGCCCCTCCCACTCATAATACAACAGTGGGGAAGCTCAGTAAACTGATTTTATTCATAAACAAACGACAGCCATGTGGAAAAATAATGCCCATAAAGTTTTATCACCAAGTACCTCACAAAAAACGATTAACATGCCAGTAAACGTTTTAAATATAAAATTATGAAATGTTATTAATAAGCCTGCTGCTAGTCGCTTTCACTGCAGTGGAGGCTCAAATATAAGTTAAATGTATACAGTATTTTCTTAGTGAAGTTCCATTCCCTAGAAATACCTCAGTGTAAACATACATACATATCAGCCTGATACCAGTCACTACTACTGCATTTAAGGCTGCACTTACATTACATCGGTATCAGCAGTATTTTCTCAGTCAATTCCATTCCTTAGAAAATAATATACTGCAACATACCTCCTTGCAGGTGAACCCTGCCCGCTGTCCCCTGTTCTGAAGTTACCTCACTCCTCAGAATGGCCGAGAACAGCAAATGGATCTTAGTTACGACCGCTAAGATCATACACAAACTCAGGTAGATTCTTCTTCTAATGCTGCCTGAGAAAGCAGCTCCGTTGCTGTTTAAAATAACAAACTTTTGATTGAAGAAATAAAAACAAAGTATAACAACCACAGTCCTCTCACACGTCCTATCTATTAGTTAGGTGCAAGAGAATGACTGGGTATGACGTAGAGGGGAGGAGCTATATAGCAGCTCTGCTTGGGTGATCCTCTTGCACTTCCTGTTAGGGAGGAGATATAATCCCATAAGTAATGGATGACCCGTGGACTGACTACACTTAACAGGAGAAATTAGGGTTTCTAAGGTGTATTTGGTTGTTTGTTTCCATTTCATAATTGATTTTCTCCTCTTGATCAGTTATTACTATATCATTTGATTTATTTTTATAACTATACACTGTATTGTTTTTATAGTCTTCTAGATCCCTTTTAAGTTTTTTTGCTTTATTCATAGATAATTCTTTATCAAAGATATTGATTCTATTCTGAATATTGTCATTGACCTCTTTCCACTTTTGTTCATATTTATAAGGTTGCACTGTTTTAATGGCTATTTCTATTTCAGTTTTAACCTTTTCTAATTTCATTTCCCTGTATTTAATAAATAATTTTATTAACTTGATAAAGCAATCATGTAAAATTTGGTCCCACTCTGTACTATATTCTACCTCTTCTAGATCAAATGCAGGGAATTTGAAAATCCTTAGGCCCCTAGGGATTATATTGTGTAGTATATAATTTTCCAGCAATATTAAATCTTGCCATTCTTTTGCATCAGTTGTTAACAATTTCTCTAGGTTTCTAAATAGGGTTAGAGGGTCCCCTACTGGTGATTCTACATTATCACTTAGTAAATTAATTCCACTATTTCTATTTGACCTTTTGTTGTTATCATCAAAAGTATTAAATACATGTTCCTCCCTATCCTCAGTGTGCTGCTGACTCATAATGATACAAGAAAATAAACAAAACAACAACAAGAACTCAGCGCTGTATGTTGATTAATCAGTACAGAATTGGAAAGTGATATAGTAGGTGGTGAAGAGGGGAGGTGTGTCACTAATTAGAGCACAAAAAGATTGTTACTCCCTTTTGAATACACACTTTCATATAAAATACTACTGCACAATTTAAAGGGACAGTCAAGGCACATTTTCAAATAAGTAATTCCTATAAAGTTGCTAACGATTCTTATTTTGCACTATAGCCTAATTTAGTAGCCTAAATCGTTTCTAAGCATTTGTACTTACTTTTTTCTCTATTGGCTTTTTAAAATGCCCGCCTGTCCCCTCCCATATTTCGTCATCAGGATCTTCACGATCTTCATTGTCCAGCTCTAACTCTGCTAATTCTCGTCCGTCCACACTCCCGTGCTAACACTAACGCTGTAGGGGGAAGGTTTTAAAAGGGAACTCTAGATTTAGAGTTCCCTTTTAAAACCTTCCCCCTACAGCGTTAGCGGCACACTGCGCAAAACACGGGAGTGTGGACGGACGAGAATTAGCAGAGTTAGAGCTGGACAATGAAGATCGTGAAGATCCTGATGACGAAATATGGGAGGGGGCAGGCGGGCATTTTAAAAAGCCACAAGAGAAAAAAGTAAGTACAAATGCTTAGAAACGATTTAGGCTACTAAATTAGGCTATAGTGCAAAATAAGAATCGTTAGCAACTTTATAGGAATTACCTATTTGAAAATTTGGGTTGACTGTCCCTTTAAGTTCTTACAGCACAATTTTAGAATAACCAGACAGGAATGTGCTTACGTGTAACTGTCTCTGAGAATTCTTTCAAATAGTAAAGTTGTTGGTAATGATTTTGAATCCACACCTGAAAGGATGTATGCTGCTCTTTTTGGGGTGTATCACTAGAGACCCCTTTTAGTGAAGAAAAAAGCTGAAAAACATGGAAGAAAAAGCGCAACTGGACTCAAGTGAGAAGTTTTAGAAAAAAAGTTTTAATTACACAATAAAAAAGCTTTTTTTCTGTACAGTCGGCCGACTGCATTTTTTTTCATACTTGAAACATTGCACTAGGTGCAACACTTGTACTATCTATTCGTTTTATTTTGCATTACACTAGGTGTATCAATGTAATAGGTGTAACACTTATATTATTTGTTTTATCCATTTGATACCAGTGTTTCAAACATATTTCTTAGAGCTCTCTCTCTCTCTCTCTCTATATATATATATATATATATATTTTATATAATAAAATAAAATATTTTTCATAGACTTCAGAGACATCTGATTGATATATTCTTAATGAATATCAACATTTAATAAACACATACACTTAATTGCCCTCAAAGGTTTTAGCATTCATTTGCGCTATATACTCCAAAAATCTCTTTTTCACACTATCTTAAAAGATATTCCTTGGGGAAATATCATAGGAGTTAAAGCATACCTTAACTAGGCAGCGCGGAAAAGTTTTAATTACCCCTTTCTTTTTAAAAAATAGGCAAGCAAGTGCATTACAAATAACTTCTATAATTTAATTGTATACACATTAGGATTGTTTATTATGGACCTTTAAAGGTATACAAATTTTATTTTTCTTTCATGGTTCAGATAGAGCATGGAATTTTAAACAACTTACCTGTTTACTTCTATTATCTAAAAAAATCATACCTAGGTAGACTAGGGAACTGTGAACTAGCTGCTGATTGGTGGCTGCACATATACGCCTCTTTTCATTGGTTTACCAATGTGTTCAGCTAGCTCCCAGTAGTGCATTGCTGATCCTTCAATAAAGGTTACAGAGAAAATGAAACAAAATTGATAATAGAAGTAAATTAAAAAGTTATTTAAAAATGTATGTTCTACTTGAATCATAAAAGAAAACATTTGGGTTTCATGACCCTTTAAGGAATCCTTACAAAGACTGCACTAAGGCAAACAGTCCCTTGTTCAGCATGCATAACAAGTGTATTACCCATGAAGACTCTTCACACCAATTAAAGGACCACTAAACACGGTAGAATACTACAATCAATAAATGTTTAATAAAGAGACAATGCAAAAGAACTTAGTTTGAATTTCAAATGAGTAGATTTATTTCTGACAAACGTCAGTTACATTTATCAGCCAATCACAAAATGCATATACGTATATCCCGTTGATTTTCCACATGCTCGTAGGAGCTGTTGCCTCAGAAAGTGTGCATATAAAAGATTGTGCACATTTAGATAATGGAAGTGAATTGGAAAGTTGTTTCATTATAGCCTTTCCTGCTTCAGCGGAGACTGGCCCACGTTTGATGTCTTCTGCAGATAGTTGTTCTGCAATAGTCCCTCACCTGTCATAAACGTTCCCTGGTGTCTATTGTTGCAGATAATCGACCAGCTTTCCGATAATAATCCACTGCACACATTCATAGGAAAGTGCCTGAAATGTTTATGTAAAACACCAATAATGCCTATCTATGTTGATAATGGGGAGAAATAGGAGCTTTAATAGTATGTGCCTCTTTTTTCAAAAGTGGGGGATACTCTGGTTCCTTTTTTATAGCCCCTAGACCAGGGGTGTCCAAACTTTGCTCTCCAGAGGTTTTGGAACTACATTTCCCATGATGCTCAGCCAGCATTTTATCTAGCTGAGCATCATGGGAAATGTAGTTCCAAAACCTCTGGAGAGTAAAGTTTGGACAAAAACCCCTGGAGAGCAAAGTTTGGACACCCCTGCCCTAGACAATAAATCTTGGGAATGCAGAGGTTGCTGGGAGGCACGCTTCCAACATTATAGAGAAAGGGGACCACGTTGCTACTACCCCAGGAGTGTTTCTTCACATAAAGCATGGTTAATTAATGGAATAACCTTCCAATAGAGATGGTAAGGACAAACTCTGTGGGGTACCTCAAGAATGCTTGGGATAAGCATAAGGCTATCCTGAGAACTAATACTTTGGGGTCTATTTATCTAAAGTTTCGCCTGCCTTCTACTGCAGGTTCTCACAAGAGAACCTGCAGTCCGTATTTATCAAGCAGCGGTCATCTTAGGTGAAGAATTTCAATCTCCCCGGTCTCGTCCGACCGGGGAGATTGACAGCTCCTACCAGGGCGTGATTGGCTGTGCGCGGGCAGCGTTGCACAAGAGCGCAAAATAGCGAACAGGCTATTAAATTTAGGTTATATCATGGCAGCTCCCACTACTTTATAGAAACTAAGGGCCAGATTACAAGTGGAGCACTTGATAGTGCATTCGCAAAAGCGATATTTGCACTCTACTGAGTAATACCAGCGCACGCTAATGTGCGCTCGTGTTCAAATTGCACGGAAGCTTTGCACTCATGAGAGCACTCTTCCATAAGTTACAATGGGAGCCTCGTTCTCATGTATCTATATTTACATATATATTTACTGGGAACACACAGTTCCCATAGACCGCAATATAAAGGCATTTTTTACACCCCACGCCACTTTTAACCCCTAAAAACTGGTGCAGTTTTGGGGGCATTTGGGGCACTTTTAGAAAATTAAAGAAAGATCTGATCTCTGGTTATTTTTTTTTGCGGTAGCAATAACCAGCCACTTGAAATGCATGGTTATTTATCACACGCCTGCAAATTTGCCCAATTGCAGGAGCGCAATAAATTAGCGCTCCACTTGTAATCTAGCCCAAAACGTTTATACTTATTGTCATTATTTAAACAACTACTATCTTTTTTTAAAATAAACCTACATACTCTTCTCAGGCTGATCTTTGCATTGAATACATTATATTTAGTATTTTCATTTCAGAATGTTAATTAACTGAGAATTTACACAATGGAAAATTTTTGTTTTTAATTAATTTAACAATATATTACATATCAGCTTGATATTGCTGTATATAAAATCAGTTTTAACAAATTAAAGGGAAAAAAAGGAAGAATGTGACATATTCACTCAGATTTATAGTAAATATATGAGCTATAGGTGATGACGCACATGGCGAAAAAGGAAATTTATTCTTACCTGATAAATTTATTTCTTTTACGATATGACAAGTCCATGTATTTCATCCTTACTTATGGGATTACGCCTTTTGGTCAGCAGGAGGAGGCAAAGAGCAGCACAGCAGAGCTGTATAAATAGCTCCTCCCTTCCCTCCCACTCCAGTCATTCGACCGAAGTTAGGAAGAGAAAGGAAAAGCCAAGGTGCAGAGGTGACTGAAGTTTAACAAAAATAAAGATCTGTCTTAGAAAACGACAGGGTGGGCCGTGGACTCGTCATATTGTAAAAGAAATACATTTATCAGGGAAGCATACATTTCCTTTTCTTTTACAAGATATGACGAGTCCACGGATTTCATCCTTACTTATGGGATACAATACCAAAGCTATAGGACACGGATGAAACGGAGGGACAAGACAGGAACCGAAACGGAAGGCACCACTGCTTGAAGAACCTTTCTCTCAAAAACAGCCTCGGACGAGGCAAAAGTATCAAATTTGGAAAATTTGGAAAAAGTATGAAGAGAAGACCAAGTTGCAGCCTTGCAAATCTGTTCAACAGAAGCATTGTTTTTTAAAATGCCCATGAGGAAGTCACAGCTCTAGTGGAATGAGCCGTAATTCTTTTAGGAGGTTGCTGTCCAGCAGTCTCATATGCCAACTGGATGATACTCTTCAACCAAAAAGAAAGAGAGGCAGCCGTAGCTTTCTGACCCCTACGTTTTCCAGAAAAAACAACAAATAATGAAAATGATTGATGAAAATCTTTAGTCGCTTGCAAGTAAAACTTCAAGGCACGAACCACATCCAAATTATGTAACAGTCTTCTTAGAAGGAGGATTAGGACACAAGGAAGGAACAACAATTTCCCGATTAATATTCTTATTAGAAACAACCTTAGGACAAAAACCAGGGTTTGGTACGCAACACTACCTTATCTGCATGGAAAATAAGATAAGGAGAATCACATTGTAATGCCGAAAGCTCAGAAACTCTGCGAGCAGAAGAAATAGCAACCAAAAATAAAACTTTCCAAGATAATAACTTAATATCTATGGAATGCATAGGTTCAAACGGAACCCCTTGATGAACATTAAGAACTAAATTCAAACTCCAAGAAAGAGCAATGGTCTAAACACAGGCTTGATTCTAGTCAGAGCCTGACAAAAAGATTGAACATCTGCCAGACGTTTATGTAGCAAAATAGACAAAGCAGAAATCTGCCCCTTTAAGGAACTTGCTGACAACCCTTTCTCCAAACCCTCTTGGAGAAAAGATAAAATCCTGGGAATCCTAACCCTACTCCATGAGTAGCCCTTGGATTCGCACCAATAAAGATATTTACGCCATATCTTATGGTAAATCTTTCTAGTAACAGGCTTACATGCCTGAATCAAGGTATCAATGACCGAATCAGAGAACCCTCGCTTAGATAAAATCAAGCGTTCAATCTCCAAGCAGTCAGCTGCAGAGAAACTAGATTCAGATGATGGAAGGGCCCCTGAATGAGAAGGTCCTGCCTCAATGGAAGCTTCCACGGTGGCAGAGAGGACATGTCCACCAGATCGGCATACCAAGTCCTGCGAGGCCACGCAGGAGCGATGAGAATCACCGAAGCCCTCTCCTGTTTAGGAGAGCAAACGGTGGAAACACATAAGCTAGGTTGAACGACCAAGGCACTGCCAAGGCATCTATCAGTTCGGCCTGAGGATCCCTAGACCTGGATCCGTATCTTGGGAGCTTGGCATTCTGACGAGACGCCATCAGATCCAATTCCGGTCTGCCCCACTTGAGAATCAGGGTGGCAAAGGCCTCCGGATGGAGTTCCCATTCCCCCGGATGAAAAGTCTGTCTGCTCAAAAAATCCGCCTCCCAGTTGTCCACTCCTGGGATGTAGATTGCTGACAGATAACAAGAGTGAGCCTCCGCCCACCAAATTATCTTGGATACTTCTGTCATCGCTAAGGAACTCCTTGTTCCTCCCTGATGATTGATGTATGCCACAGTCCTGATGTTGTCCGACTGGAATCGGATAAATTTGGCCGAAGCCAACTGAGGCCATGTCTGAAGCGCGTTGAATATTGCTCTCAATTCCAGAATATTGATTGGAAGTAGAGACTCCGACCGAGTCCACACACCCTGAGCCTTCAGGGAATTCCAGACTGCGCCCCATCCTAGTAAACTGGCGTCCTTTGTCACTATCACCCATGAGGGTCTGCGGAAGCATGTCCCTTGGGACAGATGATCCGGCGACAACCACCAAAGAAGAGAGTCCCTTGTCTCCTGATCCAGATCTATCTGAGGAGACAAATTTGCATAATCTCCATTCCACTGTCTGAGCATGCTCAGTTGTAGAGGTCTGAGATGAAAACGAGCAAACTGAATGATGTCCATTGCCGCCACCATCAATCCAATTACCTCCATGCACTGAGCCACTGATGGCCGAGGATTGGACTGAAGAGATCGACATGTGTTCAGAATCTTTAATTTTCTGACTTCCGTCAAGAAGAATTTTATGGACATAGAGTCTATCAGAGTTCCCAGGAAAAGGAACCCTTGTCTGTGGGATTAGTGAACTCTTTTCCAGGTTCACCTTCCACCCGTGAGTCCTTAGAAAAGACAGAACCATGTCTGTATGAAATTTTGTCAGTTGATAAGATGATGCCTGGATCAGAATATCGTCCAGATAAGGCGCCACTGCAATGCCCTGCGGCCGGAGAACCGCCAGCAGAGACCCTAGAACCTTTGTAAAGTTCCTGGGTGCCACGAACTGAAAATGTTTGTCCATGAAGGCAAACCTTAGAAACTGGTAATGATCTCTGTGGATAGGAATGTGAAGATATGCATCCTTTCAGTCCATGGTAGTCATATATTGACCCTCCTGGATCAATGGAAGAATTGTCCAAATTGTCTCCATCTTGAAGGACGGGACTCTGAGAAACTTGTTTAGACTCTTGAGATCTAAAATGGGTCTGAACGTTCCCTCTCTTTTGGGAACCACGAAAAGATTTGAGTAAAACCCCTGCCCCTGTTCCTGTATTGGAACGGGGCGAATTACTCCCAAAATGGAGAGGTCTTTTACACAACATAAGAACGCCTCTCTTTTTATCTGGTCTACAGACAATCGTGAAAGAAGAAACCTTCCCCTTGGGAGGGAATTTTTTAACTCCAGCTGATACCCCTGGGACACGATATCTAGTGTCCAGGGATCCTGTACGTCTCTTATCCAAGCCTGGACAAAGAGAGAAAGTCTGCCCCCTACTAGATCCGGTCCCGGATCGGGGGCCGCCCCTTCATTCTGTCTTGGGAGCAGCAGCGGGCTTCTTGGGTTGTTTACCCTTATTCCAAGCCTGGTTGGGTCTCCATACGGACTTGGCTTGTGCAAAGTTCCCTTCCTGTTTAGCAGAAGAGGAGGAGGGGACTCCCTTGAAATTTCGACTCTGTCTACCCCTCTGCTTAGAAGTTTTAGCCTGAGGTAGGAGATGGCCCTTACCTCCTGTAATGTCAGAAATAATCTCTTTCAAGTCAGGCCCGAATAGAGTCTTCCCCTTGAAAGGAATAGACAAAAGTTTGGATTTAGAGGACACATCCGTGGACCAAGACTTTAACCATAAGGCTCTGCGTGCTAGAATGGCAAAACCTGCATTCTTAGCCACCAACTTGGCGATCTGAAAAGCGGCGTCTGTGACAATGGAATTAGCCAACTTTAGGGCCTTAATCCTATCCATTATTTCCTCTAAAGAAGTCTCAGTCTTCAGAGATTCTTCCAAGGCATCAAACCAAATGGCAGCCGCAGTTGTAACTGGTACAATACAGGCCGTAGGTTGTAAGAGAAAACCTTGATGAACAAATAGCTTTTTTAGAAGACCCTCCAACTTTTTATCCATAGGGTCTTTGAAAGCACAACTGTCCTCAATAGGGATAGTTGTACGCTTAGCTAAGGTAGAAATAGCTCCCTCCACCTTAGGGACCGTTTGCCAAGAATCCTGCACGGTGTCAGCTATAGAGTACATTTTCTTGAACATAGGGGAAGGGGAGAACGGGATACCTGGCCTTTCCCATTCCCGAGTAACAATCTCCGAAATTCTCTTAGGAACCGGAAAAGTATCTGAATAAGCAGGGACTTCCAGATATCTGTCCATCTTACACAATTTCTCTGGAGGAATCACAATAGAGTCACAATCGTCCAGAGTCACTAAAACCTCCCGAAGTAACAGGCGAAGGTGTTCAAGCTTAAATCTAAAGGACATGACGTCTGAATCTGTCTGGGGCAATGCACTACCTGAGTCAGACAGGATCTCCTTACCCCCCAATTCAGAGGTCTGGGAGGGTACATCAGAGATAGCCATCAAAGCATCAGAAGTTACAGGGACCCCCTGAGCTTCTGCCCTGCTACGTTTGCCTTGCAACACTGGCAACTTAGACAAAACCTCTGTGAGGGTAGATGACATAACTGCAGCCATATCCTGCAAAGTGAAAGAAGCAGACGCCGTAGAAGAACATGGCGTAGCTTGTGCGGGCATTAAAGGTTGTGACGCTTGGGGAGAAGATTGTGGCATACCCTGAATCTCATTGGTTTGAGAACAATCTTTAGACATATCTTTATTAAAAAATATTTTCTCTTTACATTGTAAGGCTCTCTCAACACAATTGTCACATAGTGTGACAGGGGGTTCCACAATGGCATCCAAACACATAGGACACGTATTTTGTTCAAGGTCATACATGATAACCTGAACAAAAAAACAATCTTTGTCAAATCCGTGTAAAAAAATATTTTTTGTACTGTACCTTTAAGAAAAAACGATCAGCAACTTATTTGAGTTGTAACCTTATTTGCAATCCGAAAAAAGCACTAAGGCAGAGGGTTAATTACCCATGTGCACCAAACTTGTAAAGTATAGTATGCTTTTACTTTTGAAACAGTCTTTATTATTTTTGTAACACCATGTCACAAAGCTCAAATCATCTCAAACTGGTTTATTGAACATGACAATGAATTCACTGTACTCCAATGGCCTCCACAGTCACCAGATCTCAATCCAATAGAGCAACTTTGGGATTTGGTGGAATGGGAGATTTGCATCATGGATGTGCAGCTGACAAATCTGCAGCAACTGCATGATGCTATTATGTCAATAAGGACCAAAATCTCTGAGTAATGTTTCCAACACCTTGTTGAATCTATGCCATTAAGAATTTAGGCAGTTCTGAAGGCAAAAGGGGGGTCCAACCCGGTACTAGCAAGGTGTACCTCATAAAATGGCCGGTGAGTGTGTGTGTGTATATATATATATATATATATACACACACACACACACATATATATATATATAAATGAATAATGGCCAGTAGATAGCGGTAGAACTGCATGTTTGCTAGTAACTAGATGTAGATGAAAAAATGAACAAACCGGGGAGTCTGCTTTCATAAAAACACGTTAAAATACAACAGTGTATCATCCACCACTGTGTTGTAAAGGCTTCCGGGTGTGTCGGCAGCGTCACAGGTCAGCTGCAAGTAACTAGAGTTATGAGTGTCAAAGTAAGCAGCTGTGTTTAATCAGAGTGATATTAAACCCCTTCCCGCCGTTAGGACGTTCCATGCTGTCCTAACTGCGCTGGGAAGGAGGGTGGGAGGAACTGAAGCTAAGCTGACTATGCACCATGTGAGTTAAAAAAAAGTATGGACACCCTGGATCTTGACATTAAACAGGCGTTCATGTGTGTCTTGTTCAGTTATTTTAAAGATGTTTTTTTTTTTTAATTCAGTGTATCACCAAAGAAAAAATGTGCTCATGAAGCAGGGGAGTCATGCCCTTCCAGCTTCCATTCTGATTGGAATTCCTTTTAGTTCTTTTAGAGATAGCTGGCATGAGGTTTGCAAGGAAAATACATGTGTACACACAAAGGAAGAGTCCTTGCAATTAAAGCTTTGTACATTTTTGTGAAACATCTTGTAGTACGATAAGCCCAACTAGTTTATTTTAAACACCAATAGTATGTGCAATTTTGCACAGATTATCTGCAGAATGCTGACATGTGCAAGATGTTTTTATTGCAGATTCAACCTTACCAGTTTCATCTCAAAGTGCAAGGTGACCTGTTTTGCTTTGATTGTTACTGTGCCCTCATGTCTCTTGTTTCCTCTGCCAGTGTTACTTGCTTCACATTTACTTGGCACACGTGTTAATGGTAAAAGAGAATGACACTCAGACGTCTTGTGACCATAATATTACTTTAAATCACATTATCATGCACACACAAACCTTATCAAGAGCATGATATCAGATGTTTGCATTACAGAGCCTTACACATTCTGAGAGCCAGGGAGTAACATCTAAAATTGGAGTAAGATTCTTAGTTTTTTGGACTATTTAACATCTATATACAAATGCCCCTTCATGTGTTCTAAATCGAAAAACAGAATTTATGCTTACCTGATAAATTACTTTCTCCAACAGTGTGTCCGGTCCACGGCGTCATCCTTACTTGTGGGATATTCTCTTCCCCAACAGGAAATGGCAAAGAGTCCCAGCAAAGCTGGCCATATAGTCCCTCCTAGGCTCCGCCCACCCCAGTCATTCGACCGACGGACAGGAGGAAATATATATAGGAGAAACCATATGGTACCGTGGTGACTGTAGTTAGAGAAAATAATTCATCAGACCTGATTAAAAAACCAGGGCGGGCCGTGGACCGGACACACCGTTGGAGAAAGTAATTTATCAGGTAAGCATAAATTCTGTTTTCTCCAACATTGGTGTGTCCGGTCCACGGCGTCATCATCCTTACTTGTGGGAACCAATACCAAAGCTTTAGGACACGGATGAAGGGAGGGAGCAAATCAGGTCACCTAAATGGAAGGCACCACGGCTTGCAAAACCTTTCTCCCAAAAATAGCCTCCGAAGAAGCAAAAGTATCAAATTTGTAAAATTTGGCAAAAGTGTGCAGTGAAGACCAAGTCGCTGCCTTACATATCTGGTCAACAGAAGCCTCGTTCTTGAAGGCCCATGTGGAAGCCACAGCCCTAGTGGAGTGAGCTGTGATTCTTTCAGGAGGCTGCCGTCCGGCAGTCTCATAAGCCAATCGGATAATGCTTTTAAGCCACAAGGAAAGAGAGGTAGAAGTCGCTTTTTGCCCTCTCCTTTTACCAGAATAAACAACAAACAAGGAAGATGTTTGTCTGAAATCTTTAGTAGCCTCTAAATAGAATTTTAGAGCACGGACAACGTCCAAATTGTGTAACAAACGTTCCTTCTTTGAAACTGGATTCGGACACAAAGAAGGTACAACTATCTCCTGGTTAATATTTTTGTTAGAAACAACGTTAGGAAGAAAACCAGGCTTAGTACGCAAAACCACCTTATCTGCATGGAACACCAGATAGGGCGGAGAACACTGAAGCAGATAACTCTGAAACTCTTCTAGCAGAAGAAATTGCAACTAAAAACAAAACTTTCCAAGATAGTAACTTAATATCAATGGAGTGTAAAGGTTCAAACGGAACCCCTTGAAGAACTGAAAGAACTAGATTTAGACTCCAGGGAGGAGTCAAAGGTCTGTAAACAGGCTTGATCCTAACCAGAGCCTGAACAAATGCTTGAACATCTGGCACAGCTGCCAGTCTTTTGTGTAGTAAGACAGATAAAGCAGAGATCTGTCCCTTTAGAGAACTTGCAGATAATCCTTTCTCCAAACCTTCTTGTAGAAAGGAGAGAATCTTAGGAATCTTTATCTTATTCCATGGGAATCCTTTGGATTCACACCAACAGATATATTTTTTCCATATTTTATGGTAAATTTTTCTAGTTACAGGTTTTCTGGCCTGAACCAGAGTATCTATAACAGAATCTGAAAACCCACGCTTTGATAGAATCAAGCGTTCAATCTCCAAGCCGTCAGTTGGAGGGAGACCAGATTTGGATGTTCGAATGGACCCTGAACAAGAAGGTCCTGTCTCAAAGGTAGCTTCCATGGTGGAGCCGATGACATATTCACCAGGTCTGCATACCAAGTCCTGCGTGGCTACGCAGGAGCTATCAAGATCACAGAGGCCCTCTCCTGATTGATCCTGGCTACCAGCCTGGGAATGAGAGGAAACGGTGGGAATACATAAGCTAGGTTGAAGGTCCAAGGTGCTACTAGTGCATCTACTAGAGTCGCCTTGGGATCCCTGGATCTGGACCCGTAGCAAGGAACCTTGAAGTTCTGACGAGACGCCATCAGATCCATGTCTGGAATGCCCCATAATTGAGTTATTTGGGCAAAGATTTCCGGATGGAGTTCCCACTCCCCCGGATGGAATGTCTGACGACTCAGAAAATCCGCTTCCCAATTTTCCACTCCTGGGATGTGGATCGCAGACAAGTGGCAGGAGTGATCCTCCGCCCATTGAATTATTTTGGTCACTTCTTTCATCGCCAGGGAACTCCTTGTTCCCCCCTGATGATTGATATATGCAACGGTCGTCATGTTGTCTGATTGGAACCTTATGAATTTGGCCTTTGCTAGTTGAGGCCAAGCTCTGAGAGCATTGAATATCGCTCTCAGTTCCAGAATGTTTATCGGGAGAAGAGACTCTTCCCGAGACCATAGACCCTGAGCTTTCAGGGATTCCCAGACCGCGCCCCAGCCCACTAGACTGGCGTCGGTCGTGACAATGACCCACTCTGGTCTGCGGAAGCTCATTTCCTGGGACAGATGGTCCAGGGTCAGCCACCAACGGAGTGAATCTGTGGTCTTTTGATCTACTTGAATCATTGGAGACAAGTCTGTATAATCCCCATTCCACTGTTTGAGCATGCACAGTTGTAATGGTCTTAGATGAATTCACGCAAAAGGAACTATGTCCATTGTTGCAACCATCAATCCTACTACTTCCATGCACTGCGCTATGGAAGGACGAGGAACAGAATGAAGCACTTGACAAGAGCTTAGAAGTTTTGATTTTCTGACCTCTGTCAGAAAAATCCTCATTTCTAAGGAATCTATTATTGTTCCCAAGAAGGGAACTCTTGTCGACGGGGACAGAGAACTTTTTTCTTTGTTCACCTTCCAACCGTGAGATCTGAGAAAGGCTAGAACGATGTCCGTATGAGCCTTTGCTTTTGACAGGGACGACGCTTGTATTAGAATGTCGTCCAAGTAAGGTACTACTGCAATGCCCCTTGGTCTTAGAACCGCTAGAAGGGACCCTAGCACCTTTGTGAAAATCCTTGGAGCAGTGGCTAATCCGAATGGGAGGGCCACAAACTGGTAATGCTTGTCCAGAAAAGCGAACCTTAGGAACTGATGATGTTCTTTGTGGATAGGAATATGTAGGTACGCATCCTTTAGATCCACGGTAGTCATAAATTGACTTTCCTGGATGGTAGGTAGAATCGTTCGAATAGTTTCCATTTTGAACGATGGTACCCTGAGAAATTTGTTTAGGATCTTCAAATCCAAAATTGGTCTGAACGTTCCCTCTTTTTTGGAAACTACGAACAGATTGGAATAAAATCCCATTCCTTGTTCCTTTATTGGAACTGGGTGTATCACTCCCATCTTTAACAGGTCTTCTACACAATGTAAGAATGCCTGTCTCTTTATTTGGTTTGAGGATAAGTGAGACCTGTGGAACCTTCCCCTTGGGGGTAGTTCCTTGAATTCCAGGAGATAACCTTGAGAAACTATTTCTAGCGCCCAAGGATCCTGAACATCTCTTGCCCAAGCCTGAGCAAAGAGAGAGTCTGCCCCCCACTAGATCCGGTCCCGGATCGGGGGCTACTCCTTCATGCTGTTTTGTTAGCAGTGGCAGGCTTCTTGGCCTGCTTACCCTTGTTCCAGCCTTGCATTGGTTTCCAGGCTGGTTTGGGTTGTGAGGCATTACCCTCTTGCTTAGAGGATGCAGAATTAGAGGCCGGTCCGTTTCTGCGAAAGGGACGAAAATTAGACTTATTTTTAGCCTTAAAAGACCTATCCTGTGGAAGGGCGTGGCCCTTTCCCCCAGTGATGTCTGAAATAATCTCTTTCAATTCTGGTCCAAATAAAGTTTTACCTTTGAAAGGGATGTTAAGCAATTTTGTCTTGGATGACACATCCGCTGACCAAAACTTTAGCCAAAGCGCTCTGCGCGCCACGATAGCAAACCCTGAATTTTTCGCTGCTAATCTAGCTAATTGCAAAGCGGCATCTAAAATAAAAGAGTTAGCCAATTTAAGTGCGTGAACTCTGTCCATAACCTCCTCATATGGAGTTTCTCTACTGAGCGACTTTTCTAGTTCATCGAACCAGAACCACGCTGCCGTAGTGACAGGAACAATGCATGAAATTGGTTGTAGAAGGTAGCCTTGCTGTACAAAAATCTTTTTAAGCAAACCTTCCAATTTTTTATCCATAGGATCTTTGAAAGCACAACTATTTTTCGATAGGAATAGTAGTGCGTTTGTTTAGAGTAGAAACTGCCCCCTCGACCTTGGGGACTGTCTGCCATAAGTCCTTTCTGGGGTCGACCATAGGAAATAATTTCTTAAATATAGGGGGGGGGGGGGGACAAAAGGTATGCCGGGCTTTTCCCACTCCTTATTTACTATGTCCGCCACCCGCTTGGGTATAGGAAAAGCGTTGGGGGGCACCGGAACCTCTAGGAACTTGCCCATCTTGCATAATTTCTCTGGAATGACCAAGTTGTCACAATCATCCAGAGTAGATAACACCTCCTTAAGCAGTGCGCGGGGATGTTCTAATTTAAATTTAAATGTCACAACATCAGGTTCAGCTTGATGAGAAATTTTTCCTGAATCTGAGATTTCTCCATCAGACAAAACCTCCCTCATGGCCCCTTCAGATTGGTGTGAGGGTATGACAGAACAATTATCATCAGCGCCCTCTTGCTCTTCAGTGTTTAAAACAGAGCAATCGCGCTTTCTCTGATAAGTTGGCATTTTGGATAAAATATTTGCTATGGAGTTATCCATTACAGCCGTTAATTGTTGCATGGTAATAAGTATTGGCGCACTAGATGTACTAGGGGCCTCCTGCATGGGCAAAACTGGTGTAGACACAGTAGGAGATGATGTAGTATCATGTTTACTCCCCTCATTTGAGGAATCATCTTGGGCAATATCATTATATGTGGCAGTACTGTCCTTACTTTGTTTGGATGCTATGGCACAATTATCACATAAATTTAAATGGGGAGACACATTGTCTTTCATACATATAGAACATAGCTTATCTGAAGGTACAGACATGTTAAACAGGCTTAAACTTGTCAACAAAGCACAAAAAACGTTTTAAAACAAAACCGTTACTGTCTCTTTAAATTTTAAACAGAAAACACTTTATTACTGAATATGTGAAAAAGTATGAAGGAATCGTTCAAAAATTACCAAAATTTCACCACAGTGTCTTAAAGCATTAAAAGTATTGCACACCAAATTTCAGAGCTTTAACCCTTAAAATTACGGAACCGTTTTTAAATTTAACCCCTATACAGTCCCAGCTATAGTCTTTGCTGAGACCCAACCAAGCCCAGAGGGGAATACGATACCAATTGACGCCTTCTAGAAGCTTTTTCAGTGATTTTTAGATCCTCACACATGCATCTGCATGCCCTGCTCTCAAAAAACAACTGCGCAGTAATGGCGCGAAAATGAGGCTCAGTCTATAACTAGAAAGGCCCCCTGACTGAAAAAGGTGTCTAACACAGTGCCTGCCGTTTTATAAACGTTCCCCAAGATTATAAATGCCAATTGTTAGCCTAAATCTGAATAATATGCCCAAATAAAGCAATCGATTTAGCCCATAAAAATGTCTACCAGTTTTTTAGCCCATATTAAGCCCTTTATTCTGTTTGTTTGACTAAGAAAATGGCTTACCGGTCCCCATGAGGGGAAATGACAGCCTTCCAGCATTACACAGTCTTGTTAGAAATATGGCTAGTCATACCTTAAGCAGAAAAGTCTGCTAACTGTTTCCCCCAACTGAAGTTACTTCATCTCAACAGTCCTATGTGGAAACAGCAATCGATTTTAGTTACTGTCTGCTAAAATCATCTTCCTCTCACAAACAGAAATCTTCATCCTTTTCTGTTTCAGAGTAAATAGTACATACCAGCACTATTTTAAAATAACAAACACTTGATAGAAGAATAAAAACTACATTTAAACACCAAAAAACTCTTAACCATCTCCGTGGAGATGTTGCCTGTGCAACGGCAAAGAGAATGACTGGGGTGGGCGGAGCCTAGGAGGGACTATATGGCCAGCTTTGCTGGGACTCTTTGCCATTTCCTGTTGGGGAAGAGAATATCCCACAAGTAAGGATGACGCCGTGGACCGGACACACCAATGTTGGAGAAAAGTGTGAGTCTGGCTTCTCAGTATTCAGTATCAGTTGAATGCTAAATAAATAACAAATAAAAATGTCATCCCTGCCATGTAAAAATGCAACCATTCAAAAATTCATTGGTCTTAATTTGCTTTCATTAACCAGAGTGTATATATTATATACATACATTGTGTGTGTATGCACGTGTGTGCGTGTAAAAAACAGCAATAATTGTGAGGGGGTGGAAGTCTTGGTGAGTTCCAACGCTTGTTTTGATAGGACTTGACCCCTAACTATATATATATATATATATATATATATTAAACCACTCTTCAGCCCGACCCACCTGTAGACACCTGTCTGAGTGCAACGATACAAAGCTATATTCAAACAAACAATTGCACTCACAGGACTTTTTCCCAAAATAGTTAAATCACTTTAATGGAACGTTTTCTGGGATGTTTTCATGCTGATGAAGGGGAAAACAGAATAGAACGTCATAACGGTTTGTAGCTCCTGTGCCCCCTCCATTATCTTTTTTGTTATGGATCCGGTTGGGGGATGTGCCTAGCACCTCAGGCACTCCCCCAGGATCCAATCAGCATGGAGGGGTTGTATCGATTGTCTCCTGTAACACTGTAACAGCCAATGAGTGGAATCATTGGCTGTCACAAGTGTATCCGCTTCCTTTCTTCCCTCAGTGCAATCTGAAAGAGAGAGGAAGACAGTTTAGCGTTTGTGGTGTGCTGTAGAAAGCTAAAGAGGGAAAAAATATATAAATAGAAAAAATATATATTTTTTTTGCTTCTGATCACAGAGCTGCTACTGTCATCAGCCTAATATAACTTTGGTTAGCCTGTTAGGGCTTTCATCAGTGCTGATCAAAAGTGTTTTGGGTTTATTTATGGGGGTTACAAATATATATATATATATATATATATATATATATATATATATATATATATATATATTTTGTTGCTGATCACTGAACTGCTACTGTGATCAGCCTAATATCACAGTGATCAGCAAAAGTTTATTTGTGGGGATCTTTAGCTATTGTTAACCCTTTCCTGCTGTTCCCAATCACTACCCTTCCCAGTGCTTTTCTAATGCTGGTGCTCCCTGCCCGCCATCTAAAAGGAGGCGTCGCACAAATGAACACAATTGGCTATCCACAAATTTTACTGCCCCAGAAATGCCAGAGTTTACAGAGACACCTGGCATCACAAGTTATGTTCCAGTATGTGAGCCAATAAACTATATCTCCCTGATTCTGACAGATACCATGTTTGAGCATATAGTTGCTCAAACAAATTTATATGCCAGCCAGTATTTGTTCAAAAAACCACAATCTCTGTATGTCAAAAAGAATACCTGGCACCCCACTAACATACCGGAGATTAAAAAGTTTTGGGCCCTGACATTAATAATGGGGATTGTGAAGAAACCCGGCATACGATCATACTGGAGCCAGAACCCCATCCTGGCTACCCCTCTTTTTCCAGGGGTTATGAAGAGGGACAGATATGAGCAGTTGCTGCGGTTTCTCCATTTTTTTTTTTTTTAAATAAATTTTTTATTGAGGTTTTTCACAAACATGAAAATACATATCAGGTGCTATAACATATACAACAACTTTTCCATAAAGCATATTACATTGGTATATTTTATAAAAAATACTAAATGAATACTAGAATGTGAGTATCTGAAACCTCTATTTTTTCCTTTTTTAAATAGCTTTTGAGGGACTAATGAGCTGGTCACTTTTGGGCCAATTGCTATAGGTAACACTGATAAACTTAGTTAGTCCAATTTATGTCCTTCTCAGGACTATTGATACATAATATATCAGGATGGGTCCAACTATGGACCCTAGCATAAGATTATGATATGGGATCTTATATAACATAACAGCGGGTAAGCACCACTTAACCTTAAAATAAGGGGGGAGGGGATCAAATTATATCAAAACATGCAATACAAGCTCCTGTTTTAGTGTATGCAGGCAGGACATATATGCAAATAAAGATTTGGAAATAGGGAAAGAGCGCAATATGACAATAGGATATATCAATTTTTCACAATCATATAGTCTCAGGAACTCGACCCCTGAAGTATAGGAGCAATACAAGCCAGGAAGAACTATGTCACTAACAGATTAAAAATTAAGGCATCAAGACACTCTATCATAGGAATGTCACTAAAATTAGTACCTCAAACTGGCAGTCTGTCAAAACCAATAGCTACCTTCCCTGTCCATATCAATAACCCTCCTACCCCTGACGGCTAGGGAAAAAAGGAGGATCAACGTTCTAACATATACAGAGGAGGGGAAAATAAAGCTCAATGTAATATTAAACAGGACTCCCCTCAACTGCAAAAGGTAGGGTATGAGGCACTATACTATATAGCTTTATTATATAACCTCTCTATAGGAACTATAAAATAATGACACTTTTGTGATGTTAGTCCTAAATGGAAATAGCATATATGTAGTACATATCAAAGCCTTTGAAAGATATAGTAACTTATGACATATCTATAGCAATAACATATAGTGATACTAGTTTATAAACAATGACAGTGTGCATAAGCCTCTCCAATTGAGACCTTGAGTTGTTTAGCCATTTTGGGCATGAGTACACTTTAAACAGCCCGGTAAACATATATTCAGGCTATTAATTTGCTGTGCCTCTCTCACATCTTCATAAGATAATATAGGTCATAGCATGGAGAAAAGTATAAGGAGCGTACTATAGCTAAGCACCCGCATACATAAGTAAAACATAATATAAACATACCTATAGTATAAATGAGATTGTAAGTAACTGCTATTATTTAGAAAATAACTCTGGTCTCAGAGAGTACTTGGTTGCAAAAAAAAGGATTGAGCTAATCTGACTCTGCTAAAATAATATGATATTGAAGGTGGAAAATTAAGTTAGGAGAAAACCACCCCTGCTATACCACACAAGAAGTATACATATAATACCTTATCATATTACAAACTTTACTGAAGGTGTAGGAAGGATTCTGTACTGGAGTCTCTTCATTTATGGGTGACAGTTAAGGTTCCAGAAAACCAAGCGCACTAAGCAAGACAATAGTGGGTCCAGTTTAACAAAAATGTGAACTTCGCTAAGTGTGCCCTGCAGTGTAGAGAGGGAGCATACCCAAACTGAGTCTTAGTAAATGAAAATGTCCACAAATAAAACAAGAAAATAACCCCTGAGCTGATAATTACTTATTCTTGCCACATTATGCAAAAGGCACAAAAACTAGAGTGGGAGCCTATCACCTATCCCACCCCTACTTTTAGGCCAAAAGTCCCCACTGCAAATTGAGTTTGATGTTGCTAATAGTGGTAGCAGGGTTCCCATACTCTCATGGTAATCTGAGGGGGATTTTATAGGGAAGGTATGGTATTATAAGAAGTCTCTGCAAGAAGTAGGTAACAGGGTACCTTATCATGTATAAATGCTCAGATCAGTACTCTCAGTCCACACCTCTCTTCTGAAATTGCCCACGTCCAAGTGCATAATGTAGGAGAATCTGAGATAAAGTAAAGAGAGTACTCTGCAGGCCAAATACAAACAAGACGCTACTATTACTGGTGGCTGATGAACCCAGAGAAACGGAAGAGCTTGAATGTCCTCTATAGCTACCAGCGCTTTGCCAGGAACCTCTTTGCTTTTTTTGGGCTAGTTGAGTTGGATAACCGCCGCTCCAGATAGAGAATACACTGCCGCTGCTTACCAGGGGGCCAGCCGCACCGTCCTGGGTGTCAGCTGAAGGAGGCACTAGATGGGATCTGTTTAGTTGCCCTGGAGCGTTAAGACCAGTTGTGCTGTGGATGTGGGCCTGTTCCCAATTGAACAGGGCAATCGTCGTGGTAGCTTCTCCCTGCTGTTGCAAACCTCTCAAAGTGCATGGATCCGTCTGATCAGAGCAGCCTTCTGCAATCTGGGATTCCGTCTGCTGTGACATGGCGTCTCCACTAACGTCCTCCACAAGCACTCTGCCCGCATACTCCACATATTGGGTTTTGACTATATGTGTGAGCTCTTCAAAGCAGCCCTGCATCTGTTTGTCTAGTTCTTGAAGTCGATCTTGAATCTTAGTATAGTAATCTTCCTCCATGTTGCAAGATGAGGTGTATAGGATGAATACCCAGTACTAAATACTGTGTCCTTAACCCGGAGTCCAGGAGAGGGTGATGTGAGAGCTCCGACTTATAATGTAGGGAAGTCTTTTAAGGTAGAGCATCCATGATATGAAATAGCGCTTCTTACCGCATGGCTTTGCCCAGAGAAAGAAAATAGTAGGAGCCGATAGCCTGGTTACTGTCAGATTCTGTTTTCTGCAGTCTCTGTAAGGATGTTGAAGATTAAGGGTCTGTTTTATTGATTTTTGAAAGCTGGTTAGCAAATTAACCCTTGAAATTAGCTATATGAGTCAGGAGCTAATGAAGAACACGACCGGCCATGCCGACAGTTGGTTCCGCCCCCCAGTTTCTCCATTTTAATGATAATACCCAGTGCCCCCCCAGAAATGACCCCCTGCATGACAGGTTATATAAACTAAGGCCCCTGATAGGCCACCTGTCCCAAAAATGTAAAGACGTTTACATCCCTGAGCAGGACATTTGCATTGATGAGTCCCTCATGAAATTTAAGGGCAGATTGCTTTTCAAGCAATATATACCATCAAAGAGGTCCCACTATGGTGTAAAATGTTATAAACTGTGTGAATGCAGTACTGGGTATACCTGGGCATTTCGCATCTACAAGGGTAAAGATAGCCACTTGGATCCACCTGGCTGCCCAGATTCAGTTGGCATAAGTGGGAAAATTGTGTGAGATCTCCTACTACCCCTGCTAAATAAAGGGTACCATTTGTGGCTCGATAATTTTTACACGAGCACAGAGCTATTAAAATTTTTATTTTATTTTGAAACCGTGGCCTGTGGCACGAGAAAAAAATTGCACAGGTTTCCCCCAGAAGCTGACGTATGGAAAAAAAAAAGGTAGGGGCACAACGTCAGTTTTACGCCACAATGAGCTACTGGCACTTCAGTACACTTATAAAAAAGATGTGTACATGCTCTCCACAATGCGCGATGAAGTTACAGTGCCAGTGTCTGTGAAGGGAAGATCTGCACAGATCCTAAAACCAAAGTGCATTGTGGAGTACAACAAAAACATGGGGGGTGTAGATTTAGCTGACCGGTGCCTGCAGCCATATCTAATTCAAAGAAAAACAAGAACTTGGTACAAAAAAGTAGCTTTTTATATTATGCAGATCGCAGTATATAATGCATATGTGCTCTACAAAATAAATCAGGCACAGAGAAACCTTATACTTTTTTGGAATTTGTGTTAAATGTAAAATCAGATATTTTGTTTAACCAGACCCCTAATCCTTCCACTGTTCAATCTGAAAATGTCGAGCGACTTTGCGGCAGGCATTTTCCCACTAGGATCCCCCCACTGCCAGCAAAAAAACACCCCAGAAAAGATGCAGTCTGCTATAAAAAAGGAGTAAGGAAGGATTCTAGTTACCATTGCCCTGACTGCCCCTCTCTACCTGGCCTCTGTGTCACTAATTGCTTTCGAATATATCACACAGAGTTAAACTTTTAATTTGAAAGCAACCTGTATGTGTTCCTAATTTATTTTATTTTATTATTCTGTATTCCTAACTTCATAAAATCCCCTGACCTTGTGCTGTCCCTTTATATGTTAAGCCCATCCACTCTAAGGCCATGATAAGTTATACAAAACAACTAAAATACTCATTTTAGAATATCCTGAGTTATCCACTTTTGCAAATGGTATGTCATGAGGGGGGTAATTTTCATTCCTGGGATGCCATACTGTCTCAAAGGCAACATAGATCCAGAAAATCAATGTGCCAAATGTCCATGTAAATGGGTAGACCCTATATTGGGCCCTGTAACTTCCTGAAACCCCATAAAACCTGTGCATGAGGGGTATTTTTGTACTCATGGGAGATCACTGAACACAAATATGGGTGTATTATAGCAGGAAAAAATATAAGGATGATGATCCAAATAGAAAAAAAGGCAGTGTTTGTGTGAAAAAAGCAAATTAAAAAAATATGACCACTAAATTTGACCAGGTTTTGTGACTAAGTGGCTACAAAAAAAGACTAAACATAGTCCTTTTTCAATACCCTGGGTTGTCTACTTTTGCAAATGGTATGCCATGATGGGGTAATTTTCATTCCTGCGCTGCCATACTGTCTCAAAGGCAACATAGGTCCAGAAAATCAATGTGCCAAATTTCCATGCAAATTGGCCGACCCTATATTGGATGATGTAACTTTCTGAAACCACATAAAACCTGTGCATAGGGGGTATTGTTGTACTCATGGGACATCGCTGAACACAAAGATGGGTGTATTATAGCAGTAAAACATAGAAGGATGGGGGCGGGGCTGGCCAGCAATTGAGTCCGTAGCACGATCTGGGAGCTCCGTTAATACAGCACCTAAGAAAGCCCTAATACTGTTGATAAACCTCAAAAAATCGCTGATCTACTGACTAATTATGCTAGGAGAAGCCCTGGACATGCTAATAAATGCTTGGTAATCTACTGCACTATGCTGAGCTGAATATCTGCCTAGGATCGGGCCGTCTCATCAAGTAGCGCCATTTTGGAATACTAGTGCACTCAGCTGGGATACTGATCGCTACATCCTAAACCACCTTATTTAAACTATTGTTCTTCAAACCTGCCGACCCTTCATGCTTGAGGTGCGGCACAGTGCTGACCAACATGGACATGCAAATATCCTACTCCGTTATCAGAGATCTTCTGGAAGAGCACGGGAGAAAGTTATGTAAGAGACTCAATGCCCTTATTTGTACGACCCAAGCAATGCGCATGCATGGTGACGGCCTCATGATGGAGCGCAAGGTGGTGCAGGAACCGCGGAGTAGCACGGCGCCTACAGCTCCTCAAGCGTGCTCTTTTCCGCTGATGCTGACAGGAACAGGTCCTATGACTAAATTTCTCTCGCCTAATGAACATTTGCAGCCCCAAGCAGAGTATCCCAGGGTAAAGGAGGCATTGTGATAGTCACTGAGGTACAGGTACAAGATGCTCGCAGTTCTCCACGCAGGCTCCCCTCTGCCGCCAACCAGTACAACCCTCGGAGTGCCTTCAAGGTGGGACTTTATACACTTGTCCCATCTGGATAGCAGGGAGAGCTGGCGGATCCTACAGATCCCCCAAATTAGACTATTGTGTCATCATACCTCCCAGGGTCTCCGGTCTGGCATCGGATGAATGAGGTGACATGTCCTGGAAGATGTGTCTGTGTCCGCAGAGACTGCTGTTGATAAAACATTCTCGCATTGTATATATTGTTATGTTCCCAAATACTTTTCTATGATGCTCGTTGCGGCTCGCTGTGAAGGCCCTAGGGCCTGATATATGGACTCGCAATCTGCACTTGCTTATTTGCTCATGACACGCTTATAAGCTATATAATCATATTGGTCACCGTTAGTATGCTTCCCATTCTTGTGTACTTTGTCCCCAGCAGATTCTGACCTTTACCATTGGGTCCTTTATATTAAGAAGGTACCTGCTCCTGTGTGTAATGTTTCCCCTTCTCACTTTTATATTACAGGTTATGTACACTCTTGTTAGGGAGGGTATGAGCCCTTGTTGCAGGGAGATATTTAGTTAACTCGTTCTCTTATCTGTAGCCTCAACAGTATATAAATGTATGGTAATAGGAGAACCTCTGCCCATGTGGTATTAACCTGCACCATGTCCCACTGTGCATGATTAATTGCCTCACATAGCTATTATCCTGGAGACTAGTTGTGGCCTTTGTTTAGTTTAATCCAGAAGGGCACATGACCTTAAATTGTCCCCTAACTACGGATCTACTAAGCTCCTAGAGCAATATTTTACTTACTATATACCCTAAGCAGTGTAAGACAGAGCTTCATGTAAAGGTGCTCCACGTATGAGGATGTGCTTGTCTTAGGTGTTGGTTATTGCACTATTATTTTGAGTTCAGTGCTTGGACTTATTACGTAACTGCATTATAGCTGAAAATAATGAACCTACATTTATGAAGAATAATATTGGAAAATGTGCAGCTTGTGTAACTGACTCCTCCTGCTATTGATATTATGTGTAGAACTAATGAAGATTTAATGATAATAGTTGTAATTGCTAAGTTCTCTATAATATGTGCTACACTACTACTTGTTCCTGTTCTTTATTATGTATTTACTGCAGAAAGTTATTTACTCTTCATATATGAACTGCTTCTCTCATATACTTGCTGAAGTCTGTATCCATTCTTATTAACTAATGTGAGAACTTGTATTATGAAGAGATGTTTTAACAGCAGGGGATGATGCTTTTGATGATGTATTATTAATTTGAATCAACTCTCATTACACATAACTGAGATTCGGACTTAGCTAGTATCCCTATGTCTAGTTTTAGACTATGTTTAATCACTACATTGTTATCCTATTTTTTCTAATGCAGTCAGAATATATAAGTTACAACATAACTTTCAAACATCCCTGAAATAACCACTATTGTAGGTACTAATATTTACATGGACTTTGTTGTGTTTAGTGTATTTATAATTATGCGTTTACAGTTTGACTTCATCAGAATGTTTACTTATCTATTGCAAGGGTTGACAGTTGAGAGGAAATATAATACCAGTCTCCTCACCATCCCCCCGCCCCCCCCCCTTCTATGCGGTAAGGGATGAGTAACTTATCCTCTGCATTACCTTATAGGCAGAGTTGTGTAGTCTTTGCCCAGTCTAAAGAGCCCTAACTAAAGCTTTCTCCTGTATATACACTGATAAGCTCTTCAGGCCTTTAATATCAAGAAAGGTTATAGTGTCTACATTTATGTTCCTTACTATTTATACATCTAGGATGTCTATTCTATTCGGCGCCCCTTGACTATGGGCGTCTGCATATGATTTATAGCTCTATCAGAGTAATTTCCATTGCAAAAAGCTTATTGATACTATCCTACTGTATTTAATGTGATGCCTAAACTTTGTGAGGACGTAGCCCTTTTTTCAGTTTACCTTATGCAATGATAACTGATGCTATCTAGGTATGTGCTTGGTGTCATCCATGTACTTTTGAGAAGGAGGTCCTATCAATGGGCCTAAGTGTCTGATGACACAACAATCAAAGTTTGGCTACTAAGATTATTCCTTACTGTATTGCTACGGTGCTTATTCTTGAGATAATATTTGTACCTTTATTTGCCATGCATGTACTACTGTGTTATGTTTCTTCAATAAAAATAAAATAAAAAAAAAAAAAAACATAGAAGGATGATATAAACAGCAAAAAGGCAGTGTTTTTGTGATAAACTAAATATAAAATATGAACATTACATTTGGCCAGATGTTGTGACTAAGTGGCTACAAACAAAGTATAAACATAGTCCTTTTTGAATACCCTTGGTTGTCTACTTTTGCAAATCGTATGCCATGATGGGGTAATTTTCATTCCTGGGCTGCTATAATGTCTCAAAGAGGACATAGGCCCAGAAAATGAATGTGCCAAATTTCCATGTAAATGGGCAGATCCCATATTTGGCCCTGTAACTTCTGTAAACCCCATAAAACCTTTACATGGGTGGTACTGTTGTACTCGTAGGACATTGACAAACACAAATATGTGTGTTTTATAGCAGCAAAACATAAAAAGTTGATGACAGAAATAGCCAAAGTGCAGTGTTTGTGCAAAAAACGAATACAAAAAATATGAGCACTAGATTTGGCCAGGTGTTATGCCTAAGGGGCTTCACAAAAATGTGTGACATGGCCCTTTTGGAATACCCTGGGGTGTCTTCTTTTGAAAATGGTATGCCATGATGGGGTAATTTTCATTCCTGGGCTGCTATAATGTCTCAAAGAGGACATAGGCACAGAAAATAAAGGTTCCAAATTTCCATGCATAAAGACTGAGGTCACAAAGACATGACATGGCCCTTTTGGAATACCCTGAGGCAGTGTTTTTCAACCAGTGTGCCGTGGCACACTAGTGTGCCGTGAGAGATCTTCAGGTGTGCCGCGGCAGACTGACAACAGTGCGGGGGTGTCCCTCTTTCAAATTTTGAAATATTGGTAGGTATGTGACAGGCTCATCAGGCATCATTTACAACCATGACATTGACATTCATTCACAGACAATTATTACGATCGTTTGTGAATGAATGTCAATATGTCATGTATAGTTTGTAGGAGGCATGGCATGACAGCACAGTACAGTGTGTGTATATATATATATATATATATATATATATATATATATATATATATATATATATATATATATATATATATATATATATATATATATATATATATATACACTGTACAGGGAGTGCAGAATTATTAGGAAAGTTGTATTTTTGAGGATTAATTTTATTATTGAACAACAACCATGTTCTCAATGAACCCAAAAATCTCATTAATATCAAAGCTGAATAGTTTTGGAAGTAGTTTTTAGTTTGTTTTTAGTTATAGCTATTTTAGGGGGATATCTGTGTGTGCAGGTGACTATTACTGTGCATAATTATTAGGCAACTTAACAAAAAACAAATATATACCCATTTCAATTATTTATTTTTACCAGTGAAACCAATATAACATCTCAACATTCACAAATATACATTTCTGACATTCAAAAACAAAACAAAAACAAATCAGTGACCAATATAGCCACCTTTCTTTGCAAGGACACTCAAAAGCCTGCCATCCATGGATTCTGTCAGTGTTTTGATCTGTTCACCATCAACATTGCGTGCAGCAGCAACCACAGCCTCCCAGACACTGTTCAGAGAGGTGTACTGTTTTCCCTCCTTGTAAATCTCACATTTGATGATGGACCACAGGTTCTCAATGGGGTTCAGATCTGGTGAACAAGGAGGCCATGTCATTAGATTTTCTTCTTTTATACCCTTTCTTGTCAGCCACGCTGTGGAGTACTTGGACGCGTGTGATGGAGCATTGTCCTGCATGAAAATCATGTTTTTCTTGAAGGATGCAGACTTCTTCCTGTACCACTGCTTGAAGAAGGTGTCTTCCAGAAACTGGCAGTAGGACTGGGAGTTGAGCTTGACTCCATCCTCAACCCGAAAAGGCCCCACAAGCTCATCTTTGATGATACCAGCCCAAACCAGTACTCCACCTCCACCTTGCTGGCGTCTGAGTCAGACTGGAGCTCTCTGTCCTTTACCAATCCAGCCACGGGCCCATCCATCTGGCCCATCAAGACTCACTCTCATTTCATCAGTCCATAAAACCTTAGAAAAATCAGTCTTGAGATATTTCTTGGCCCAGTCTTGACGTTTCAGCTTGTGTGTCTTGTTCAGTGGTGGTCATCTTTCAGCCTTTCTTACCTTGGCCATGTCTCTGAGTATTGCACACCTTGTGCTTTTAGGCACTCCAGTGATGTTGCAGCTCTGAAATATGGCCAAACTGGTGGCAAGTGGCATCTTGGCAGCTGCACGCTTGACTTTTCTCAGTTTATGGGCAGTTATTTTGCGCCTTGGTTTTTCCACACGCTTCTTGCGACCCTGTTGACTATTTTGAATGAAACGCTTGATTGTTCGATGATCACGCTTCAGAAGCTTTGCAATTTTAAGAGTGCTGCATCCCTCTGCAAGATATCTCACTATTTTTTACTTTTCTGAGCCTGTCAAGTTCTTCTTTTGACCCATTTTGCCAAAGGAAAGGAAGTTGCCTAATAATTATGCACACCTGATATAGGGTGTTGATGTAATTAGACCACACCCCTTCTCATTACAGAGATGCACATCACCTAATATGCTTAATTGGTAGTAGGCTTTCGAGCCTATACAGCTTGAAGTAAGACAACATGCATAAAGAGGATTATGTGGTCAAAATACTCATTCGCCTAATAATTCTGCACTCCCTGTATGTATATCCTGTATTAGGCTACAATGTGTGATTTTGTAAAATTTTGGGATGGTGGTGTGCCACGGGATTTTTTAATGTAAAAAAGTGTGCCACGGCAAAAAAAAGGTTGCAAATCACTGCCCTGAGGTGTCTACTTTTGTAAATGGAATGCCATGATGGGGTAATTTTCATTCCTGGGCTGCTATAATGCAGGGTCAGACTGGGACCAAAAAGAGGCCTGGGCATTTTAGGGCAAAGAGGCCCCCTACACTCACCATTTCTTATTCAACTGTATACCAAACATGGCAATCATGGGTATTAGCTAAAGAAGGCTTGTGCAAAGTTAAGTGCCAAACAGTATTTGCGTCATTCTGAGGGTTCATGATTCAGATACAGCAGGCAATTTTAAATAACTTTCTAATTTACTCCTATTATCAATTTTGGTATCTATGTTTGAAATAGCAGGAATTTAAGCTTAGAAGCTGGCCCATTTTTGATTCAGAACCTGGGTAGCACTTGTTAATTGGTAGTGCTACCCAGGTGCTGAACACAAAATAAATGGGCCAGTTTCTAAGCTTAAATTTTTGCTTTTCAAATAAAGATATAAAGAGAATGAAGTGAAATTAATAATAAGAGTAAATATAAAAAGTTGTTTAAAATTGCATACTGATTACTGATGGCAGACTCAGAATCTATTAAAGGGACAGTCAAGTCCATAAAAAACTTTCATGATTCAGATAGGGCATGTAATTTTAAACAACTTTCTAATTTACTTTTATCACCAATTTTGCTTTGTTCTCTTGGTATTCTTAGTTGAAAGCTAAACCTAGGAGGTTCATATGCTAATTTCTTAGACCTTGAAGGCCGCCTCTAATCTAAATGCATTTTGATAGTTTTTCACCAATAGAGGGCATTAGTTCACGTGTTTCATATAGATAACATTGAGCTCATGCACGTGAATTTACCATGGAGACAGCTCTGATTGGCTAAACTGTAAGTCTGTCAAAAAACTGAAATAAGGGGGCAGTCTGCTGAGGCTTAGATACAAGGTAATTACAGAGCTAAAACGTTTATAATTCTAACTGTGTTGGTTATGTAAAACTGGGAAATTGGTAATTAAGGGATTATCTATCTTTTAAAACAACAAAAATTCTGGTGTTGACTGTCCCTTTAAACTGGTTGTAGCTCGCCTAATTCAACAAAAAGTTTATTTTGCTGAATTAGGCTAGCTACAACCAGTTTTATAGATTCTGAGTCTGCCATCAGTAATCAGTATAGTATTAATACTGAAAGGAATGCACAACAAACTTTGCTTTATATTATACAAACTCCAATCTTGAATATATTCTGAACAACATAAATCAGTATATCAATAGTTAATTCCTTTCTGTATACTTGTCAATTAAAGTAATTCCCATATTTATAGGTCACAAAGTGGACGTCACATAACACACATTTATGGGTAGCTATAGTGCACAAAGTATAGGTCACATAACACATTTAGCTGTAAGCTATAGTATAGGGCACACAGTATATGTCACATAGTATGTGTCACATAACACACATTCAGCTGCAGCTTTAGGGCACAAAGTATATGTCACATAACACATTTAGCTATAGTGCACAGAATATATGTCACATAACACACATTTATGGGTAGCTATAGTGCACAAAGTATATGTCACATAACACATTTAGCTGTAAGCTATAGTATAGGGCACAAAGTATATGTCACATAGTATGTGTCACATAACACACATTCAGCTGTAGCTTTAGGGCACAAAGTATATGTCACATAACACATTTAGCTGTAAGCTATAGTATAGGGCACAAAGTATATGTCACATAGTATGTGTCACATAACACACATTCAGCTGCAGCTTTAGGGCACAAAGTATATGTCACATAGTATGTGTCACATAACACACATTCAGCTGTAGCTTTAGGGCACAAAGTATATGTCACATAACACATTTAGCTATAGTGCACAGAATATATGTCACATAACACACATTTAGCTGTGTATAGGGCACAAAGTATATGTCACATACACATTTAGCTGTGTATAGGGCACAAAGTATATGTCACATACACATTTAGCTGTATATAGGGCACAAAGAATGTCACATAACACACTTGTAGCTGTATATAGGGCATAAAGTACTATTGAATTATTATGAGTCACTCACATACTGATATATTATGAATCAGAATCTATCAGTATGTGAGTGACTCATAATGAATAAGAATGATAATCAATCATTAGGGATTATTGAGCTAGCCCAGGAACAGTTTTCTCACCTGTTGATCTGTAGACTTCACTTTCTTATAAAAAATACCGTCCATTATAACATTAGGTAGTAGTCACTGTCAGCCTCAGGAGAGAATAATGCTGACACATCAAGCTACTTCAATACAACTAATAAAATAACACTGGGATGTCAAGCTAATTGTATACAACTCAGTAGATAACACTGGCACATCAGTATAGGAACATATAACTCTTGAAAAATAATGCTGGCACACCAGGATAGGATTATACACCTCAGGAAAAAATACTGGCATGTCAAGTTTTATCCAACTCAGTAAATAACACTTGCAAACCAAGCTAGTTTAATACAGCTCCGCGACCGCAGTACAGCCACCCACCACACCTCACCAGGAGGAGATCTGGCGCGTGACGTGGGGCACGTCTTTCCCCTAAAAGGCTGCAGAAGTGTAAACTGGGCCAGTGTTTGCCGTTTTCTCGGAGGAAAGGCCCTGCTCTGTGTGCCTGTATAATCCTGTGTCCACCTCCAGGGCTGGCTGAATTTCCCTTTTTTTCACAGCTTGTTTCTCTGCAATGTGGGGAAACAAGCTCCGCGACCGCAGTACAGTATATTTAAAAAAAATTAAAAAAAATAAACCTGTTCTCAGTTTGGGCCCTGAGTCCTGGTGCAGTGGCATGGCACCTGTTGCACCGCTATTAGTTCCGCCCCTGGGCCTTGTGGTAATGGTGGGTGGGCTAAGGGAACAGGAGGCCCAACAGCCGCAGCCACAGTAAAGCACTCCACTGACACTCTTTGTGTGTGGTAAAGGTGGGTGGGGCTAAGGTAACCGGCGGCCCACCGGGCATTTGCCCGGTATGCCCTATGATCAGTCCAGGCCTGCTATAATGTATGAAAGGCGACTTAAGCCCAGAAAATTAATGTGCCAGATTTCTATGTAAATAGGTAGGCCCTATGTTAGGTATTGTAAATTCCAGAAATCTCAGAAAACCTGCACAGGGGGGGGGGGGGTATCATTATACTCATGGGACATCGCTGAACACAAGTATGGGTGCTTTATTGCAGTAATATATATCAGGATGATGATATTCACAATAGAATCGTTTGGAAGACTTACAATTTCTTAATTTCTCACACTTCCTTGGAATTTTTTCATATAAAATTATAGTTGAAAAATAAATCTTTGATGCCAAAAGAAAGTCCTATCTGTCCTCTAAAAAGCAATATATAATTAGTGTGGGTGCACTTAATGTGAAAGGGGTAAATTATGGTTGAAAAGACGTATAGCTGAAATTCAAGGTTTTGTTTATGTTCAGAACTTGGACAATTGCCTATGTCATGAAAGGGTTAAAGTGATTTTTAACTAATTTGGGAAAAAGTCCTGACAGTGAGTGCAATTGTTTGTTTGTTTGAATATATATATATATATATATATATATATATATATAGGCGTCGCTACAGGGGGGCATGGGGGGGCATATTTTTTGCCCCCCTGCGTGCCCCCCCTGCAGAAATCTCCTTCATCTGCCTGTTGCGTCCGCCACCCTAACAGTTAACTTTGAAATCAGAGCGTTGCCGTGGATTCCCATGGCAATGCTCTGAAACATTTGCTGCTAATCGGGAAAGAAAGAGCTGTCTGCAGGCAGACAAGCTACATATCCCACATGACCACCAGGGTTCAGGACTCCCCCCTCCCTGGTATAAGGTAGACTAGTGGTGGATCCAGGGGGAGGGCAACAGGCAATTGCCCCTCCCAACAGCTAGGACTGTGTGTGCATGGTGTAAGCAGAGGCAGCCCTAGCATTAGGCAAAATAGGTGGTCGTCTAAGGCTGCATATAAGCACAGCAACAACAGCACTACTAGTAAAAAAAAGGCACTAAGATTGCGCAGCTGTCAGATGTTTAAACATTTGTATTTAATTTTTGCACATGATCATCATGGTCTATCCCGGGTGACAGATTTTATAAAGAAAGATGTGGGCGGGGATGAGCCATTGGAGGCAGAGCTATAGCAGCCTTGATTCAGGACCTTAGTGACAATGGAACTGCAGAGGTCAGGTAACATTCAATATATTTTGTGCTAAATCCAATTGGTGCATCACTATCAACACTTGAAGGAGGCAAGTGGGAGGAATTTCTCATGAGCAGAGTGTACTCTGTATCTGCTCTTTGCTGCTGGCTTCCCTGCTGGTGTAGTGCCTGTGCCACTGCCAGCCCATGCCTTACAGACTCTACTATCTGCTTTAGCGAGGTAACAGAAAGCAAGCAGCCTAATAAAAACCTCAGTGCAGTGAAAATTAAATAATACCTAACTAGACTCTAGACATTCTGGCCTGAATGTCTTTCCAAAACGGATTTTTGTCATTTGAAAGTTTTTTAATGCATTGCTCCGTGTTTGCACTAAGTAAGAAATCAGGGGGAGGAGTTTCCCCCTAGGAGTCTGGAGAGTGTGCTCTATCTGCACTCTGCTGCTTGCTTCCTGGGTTTGCAACAGCCTTTCATACTCTTCTGCCTGCTTCAGTAAGGCATGCAACAGCAGAACAAGCAGCCTAAAAAAATAACAACTCCTAGTGGTTTAAGGTCAGTACTGTGTATGCATCAGCTACAGCTAGCCTTTAGTATGGCCCCTCCTAATGGTTATGTGATTTGTCATTTTTAGTGCTGTGTGCATGTAAGGCTTATCTGATGCAGTCCTAAAAAAGTACCATATATTCTTACAATGAATCTTCTTTTATTTTGTTGTTTATGTGCTCAAATATCTTTTCAAAATATTACATTTCATTAAGCAGTCATACTATACTATCATGTAGGGTATTTTTCTTTGAAGATTTTATATATATATATATATATATATATATATATATATATATATATATATATATATATATATATATATATATATATAAATAAATAAAAGTATGTGTATAAATATATGCATTTTTTGTGCAGGGATTATATACACTTACCAATTAGTCAGGAGGATTACTACAAAGTAATTTGTAAATGTATGCATCTGTGTAAAAACACTATATACACTACACCCCCTATACAGCTCCTATCCCCTTACTACAGCCCCTATCCCCCCACTACAGCCCCTATCCCCCACTACAGCCCCTATCCCCCCTACAGCCCCTATCCCCCCTACAGCCCTTATACCCCCAATACACAGCTTCTATCCCCTTACTACAGCCCATAAAGCCTCTATAGCCCACTACAGCCCCTATACCCCCAATACAGCTGCTATCCCCTTACTACAGCCCATAAAGCCTCTATAGCCCACTACAGCCCCTATACCCCCAATACAGCTGCTATCCCCTTACTACAGCCCATAAAGCCTCTATAGCCCACTACAGCCCCTATACCCCCACTACAGCCCCTATACCCCAATACAGCTCCTATCTCCTTACTACAGCCCTTATTATCCCCGCCACTACAGCCCTTATCCCAGCCACTACAGCCCTTATCCCTGCCACTATAGCCCTTATCCCTGCCACTACAGCCCTTACACTACTGTATTTGTAGATTGATGCATTTTATTTGAACATGATGTATATTGCATAGATGTTTTAGTTTGGATTGGATGCCAGAGGCTATATATTTGTATTGTATAGTATTTGTGGCACTATTGTGTAATGTCTATATGTATTATTAGTTTGTCAAAGTCTTTTTAAATAAGTCTTGCTCTATTAGTGATTGAGGGATTATATTTTTTAGGAATTATGATGTATTATGGCATTATGTAAGACTGCTAGAATTTACACTGAGTTTTATCTTCTATTTTATTGTATATTTTTATCAATCGCTACTGCATTTCTGATCGGAGGCCAACTATGTTTCATTGTCTTGACACTGTACAGTGACAAAGTTTAATCTAAATCTAAGGTTGGCTGTTTGTGTGTCTGAGTGTGTGTCCCTGAGTGTGTATGTGTCTGAGTGAGTCTTTGAATGTGCCTGTCTGTGTCTCTGAATGTGCCTGATTGTGTGTTTGTGCCCGTTTGTGTGTGTGTATGTGCCTAATTTTAATTTTGAAGTAGGAAGTGGCTGGCTGTGTAAAGTTGGTACATGGTACTTAGTATTAGTTACACACAAACACACACACACCAACAAACACTCAAGGTCTGTTCATTGGTCTTCATTAGTGACATATTTAATATAGGGAATTATTTACAGAGCCCCGGTGTTTGCTGAAATTCCTTTAAACTATAAAGAAAATATTTTGAGAGTTTTCCTCTCTTTCTCAGGTCTGAAGCAATACCTGAGGAAGAAAGGAAAACTCTTGAAAGCTTGTCTTTTAAAAGGGACATGAAACCCACATTTTTTCTTTCATGATTTAGAAAGAGAATGCAATTTTAAACATCTTTCTAATTTACTTCTATTATCTCATTTGTTTTATTCTCTTGATATTCTTTGCTGAAAATGATATCTAGATATGCTCAGTAGCTGCTGATTGGTTGCTGCACATAGAAGCCTCGTGTGATTGGCTCACCCATGTGCATTGCTTTTTCTTCAACTAAGGATATCTAAAAAATGAAGCAAAATAAATAATAGAAGTAAATTGTAATGTTTTTTAAATTTGTATTCTCTATCTGAATCATGAAAGAAAGATTTTGGGTTTAGGGGCCCTTTAAGTATTAGGTTAGTAGAATAAAAAGGTATCATTGCATACCACATTACTCTTTTTTTTTTTAGAATCTAATTTATTTATATATATATATATATATATATATATATATACACATATACACAACTAAATTTTATAATGATTTAGTGGTGAAAATTATTAGTGCCCCCCCAGTTTTGACTGTGGTATCTTATGTGCCCCCCCCTATATATTGTTCCTAGAGTCGCCACTGTATATATATAGTTTAATTATGCTTAGTAAAAAAATAAAACCACTTTGGTGTTCTTTTTATTTATTTCTCCCCCTTTTGTGAACGGACTCTATACAATTGTGGGATTTTACAAATTCTGCAAGAATTGGAAATGTTTGATCACAATATTAGCTCATTTATGTCAGTCACTAATTGCAGGCACGAGGGTTATAAAAAGGATATGTCCAGTGACTGAAAAGGCAAATTTTGCTACCCAAATGATAGTTTAAATGGTTTATAAACATTAATGTTCTATACATTGTGTAATAAAGAAAACGAAGTCACTGGAACTATAACCCTTGTGTGGTGCCATAAGTAACAATCAAAATAAAACGTGTTCGATGACAGAAGCAAAACATCAAATACTTATTATCGCTTTCCCTTCATGTGCTTAATAAACCGCATAAAACGTAGTCTCTCGTCTCCAAAATTTAAAACCACATATTTTCGCCTTAGCTGCCAATACGGACTGCGGTCTAAAGCGTCACGAATACGTCTTGCAAACCACAATTGGCGGAGGAAATACTTGTTCTTTCTTACATGGCAATTGAATTGTTGTTATAAACATTAGCAGGCCGCACCTCAGTACATACAGCATTGTTATTTACTCATGAGCAGCGGATGAACTTTACACCACCCAGCGAGGTGCGCTTAGCTGTGTCACGGCTCCTCCTGCTTCTGTTGCTTCGTATCTGGGAGCCGGGAGGCAGAATCGAAACCTAAGAGAGCTCCAGTTTCCTGGATGTCACGTGCACAGCGGCTCTTGCAGTGCGGTGAGTTCCTGGTATATAACTAGTACACTTTGTCATTGTCAGTCACAAGTATGTCCATCATGGCCCAGTCACTGGATGATATGGCTGAGGAGCTTACCTGCTCCATCTGCCTCTGTTTGTTTACTACTCCAGTCACAATTCCCTGTGGACACAACTTCTGCTACGAGTGCTTAGACCTCGCGTGGAAAGGTGTACTGCTGGAGGATTACTGCTGCCCACAGTGTAGGTGTTCATTTGATTCCAAGCCTAACCTAAGGAAGAACACCCTGCTCAGTAACCTGGTCAATCAGCTAACTGCAGCCAGAGGCGAACACAGCCTTGAAGTAAAAGAGAAATCTGAAGATGTGGTTGTAGAAGAGGAAGTAGAGATCTCTGATTCTGATGCTGTTCTTTGTGACCACTGCATGAAGGTGGCAGCTGTGATGACATGTCTGACGTGCATGGCATCCTTCTGCACTGTTCACCTGCAACCTCACCTGGAGAGTAAAGCTTATAAGGACCATAACCTCAAGCAGCCCCTGAGGAACCTCCAGCAGAGAAAATGTGCAGAACACAACAAGCTGCTTGATTGCTTCTGCTGGGAGCATGGGAAGTGTATCTGTTGGAACTGCATAGTGAACCACAAGCAGTGTCAGACGCTCAGCTTGCAGGAAGGCAAAGCAAAGAAAGAGGTAAGCGATTCATGGGGTGCACACAACAACAGAAAGTAGCAATAGCACTACACAAATTCTAAAGGGATGCCCTATTTAAAGGGACACTGAACTCAAATTTTTTATTTCATGATTCAGATAGAGCATGCAATTTTATGCAACTTTCTAATTTACTCCTATTATCATTTTTTTTCTTCGTTCTCTTGCTATCTTTATTTGAAAAATAAGGCATCCTGACTTGTTTTATTATTTTAGAACTCTGGACAGCACTTTTTTTATTGGTGGATTAATTTATCCACCAATCAGCAAGAACAACCCAGGTTGTTCACAAAAAATGGGCTTGCATCTAAACTTACATTCTTGCATTTCAAATAAAGATACCAAGAGAATGAAGAAAATTTGATAATAGGAGTAAATTAGAAAGTTGCTTAAAATGTCATCCTCTATCCGAATCACGACAGACAAAAATTGGGTTCAGTGTCCCTTTAAGTTATATACATTTTATTTTTGTCGGAAGTTTATATTTATAATACTCCGTATGTGAATTTTATTTTAAATATAGGAAAAATTTAATTTTATTTTTTATCTGATTAGTCGATAAATCAAAAAAATAATCGGCCGATTAACCGATTATGAAAATAATCGTTAGTTGCTGTGGCCATATAAATAGTAAAGCAGACTAAACTCTTAATATTAGTGTGCATGTTCCCCTTGGGACACTAAGTAACTGTAGGTACTATAATTGTATACACTCTATCCAAACTAGGTTTGAATAGGTCTGGATTGCAGAGTTCTCTGCTTGAATTAAAATATTCTAATATTGTGTTTATGTCTGTTACGGTTGCCTCCAGGCTGGCTGGAAGTTGGACCGTAGAAAAGGATGCTCCTAGCGCTCACCAAAGGAGCAGCAGCACCGTGGACACTATAACTGCTGCGTAGCCACCATCAGTAATGCAGACTATATGAACCACCGCTGCTGGGCTGGTATCTCGCCGTCTGCTCTGCGCCCTGGACCTACGACCAGGCTCCAGTAGGCGAACCTCTTGCTTCTGTAGCAATCCCTGTAGCTAAGGGAGTATGAAAAACATAGCAATCCCTGTAGTGATTATAAGCTGTCCCCTACAAACATGAGTCAAAGCTGCAAGTTAGAGGGACAGAAAATAGGTCTGATGTGCTGGAGCACACAGCCTCCTTTTTATTGAGGTTACATGCAAACAGGACACTCTCAGGGGGAGGCATAAAATCCCCCATCACACATTTGATATTAGATAGAGAGACACTCCCTTTGACAGGCCACAACATTTACTTCAGCAGATAACATTACACACAATAAAACAATGCAGTCCACCTTATCAATACTAGTCTGATTAGACAATGGGAAAGTTGATCACTAAACCTAATTAGAGCTAATCCCAGCAGACTTGTATTTAGAATAGGTTTCTTGAAGCTGAACAAAATTTAACTCTTAATGGCACACAATGAAACTGAACCAAGTGGGAGAAAGCCAGGGACAAGTCATTTCACAGGTCTGGGGACATAGTCTTAAAGGGGGCATTGTTCACCAGAGTCACAATATGTCCCCAGACGTTTCCCAAAGGGCCACACACACCCAACAAAAGTCAATATACTCTCAGGGGCACAATCTTCCAGGGGCCATAGTCATGAGGAAGGAGGCTGGCAAATAGGCTTCTCCAAAATCCAGGGAAGCAGGGCAACCTTCCATTTAAAGGGCCAGTCACAAATAGCAGTTTGTAACATATCTCCCCTTTTGGAGGGAGACTAACAAGGCACCTGACCTTCTGTCGGTCAGTGCCTAAGTTAGTCTCGCAACCCACCCACAAATAAACACTAGCAGCAAAGCAGCCCCCCCACAACAAGTAGCACTGGCCTGTAGGTTCCAGGTTATAGGATGAAAGTGTAGCATCCTCTGCCTTCCTGGCGCAGCTGTGCAAATAGCTGATGGTACTTGGGGGGCAGAGGCCAGCGGCACTCTGCCCTGGTGCCAGCGCTTCTGCTGGGGTGAGGGGTTTGCAGGCCAGTCCTGTAACAAGGGGGTCTGTAGGGCAGAGGCCAGCAGCGTTCTGTTCTGATGCCAGCTCTTCTGCTGGGGGAATTGGGGCATAGTCCTGCCCGGTGGCAAAGGGAACGTGGGGGTCAGTGGGGGTTAACATCTCCACTGTTAACCCTGGGCCCAAGTTAGGAGTTAGCTGGGGAGGGGGAGATTGGCTTACCTCCTCCTCCTGATACTCCGGTGGCCGTTGGGAAGGGAGGTCGATGCTCTCCGCTTCCTGTGGAACATGCTGCGGCTGGGGAGAGAGACCGGTTGTCTCCTCTCCCTGGAAGGCACACTCCGGCTGGGGAGGGAGGTCGATGCTCTCCCCTCCCTGTAGCTGGGTCTGTCGCTGGGGATCTGGGCCGCCTGCCCAGCATCCCTGTAGGGCCGGTAGAGAGACTGCGGTCCCATCTCCACCTGCCTGCTGGGGGTCCTCCCAGGACCAGTCTATGAGGCCTGCTGCCTCTGGTATCTCTGGCTGGGGAAGGGGACTGGTTGTCTCTTCCCTCTGCACGGTATACTGCCGCTGGGGAGGGAGGTCGCTGCTCTCCTCTCCCTGTAACTCTGGCTGCCGCTGGGAAGGGAGGTCGTTGCTCTCCGCTCCCTGTGACTCACTTTCTCGCTGGAGACCAGGTGTCCAGACCCTCAAACTCCACAGTTGGCGCTCAAAAGCTCGTGCCGCTTTGTTCTCCGTATCCAATTCCCGGATGATGCGACTGACTACCTCCTGTGCAGGGTCTGGACCATATCGGACTAGCCGCCTCTTTACCTCTGGAACGAAATCCGCGCCCTCATAGCGACGGATCAGGTTGAGGTGCTCTTCACAGGGTTCTGAATAGTGTCTTGTCAGCTCCATGCTGCTGTAGGTAGGGACGCTGCGCAGTGGCTAGCGTTGCCCTCAATAACTCTCCTACGATACCAGTGCTGTTGTGGTGCTGCTCCTTGCGCTAGGATGCTATCCCACCGCTGCCGCCAAATGTTACGGTTGCCTCCAGGCTGGCTGGAAGTTGGACCGTAGAAAAGGATGCTCCTAGCGCTCACCAAAGGAGCAGCAGCACCGTGGACACTATAACTGCTGCGTAGCCACCATCAGTAATGCAGACTATATGAACCACCGCTGCTGGGCTGGTATCTCGCCGTCTGCTCTGCGCCCTGGACCTACGACCAGGCTCCAGTAGGCGAACCTCTTGCTTCTGTAGCAATCCCTGTAGCTAAGGGAGTATGAAAAACATAGCAATCCCTGTAGTGATTATAAGCTGTCCCCTACAAACATGAGTCAAAGCTGCAAGTTAGAGGGACAGAAAATAGGTCTGATGTGCTGGAGCACACAGCCTCCTTTTTATTGAGGTTACATGCAAACAGGACACTCTCAGGGGGAGGCATAAAATCCCCCATCACACATTTGATATTAGATAGAGAGACACTCCCTTTGACAGGCCACAACATTTACTTCAGCAGATAACATTACACACAATAAAACAATGCAGTCCACCTTATCAATACTAGTCTGATTAGACAATGGGAAAGTTGATCACTAAACCTAATTAGAGCTAATCCCAGCAGACTTGTATTTAGAATAGGTTTCTTGAAGCTGAACAAAATTTAACTCTTAATGGCACACAATGAAACTGAACCAAGTGGGAGAAAGCCAGGGACAAGTCATTTCACAGGTCTGGGGACATAGTCTTAAAGGGGGCATTGTTCACCAGAGTCACAATATGTCCCCAGACGTTTCCCAAAGGGCCACACACACCCAACAAAAGTCAATATACTCTCAGGGGCACAATCTTCCAGGGGCCATAGTCATGAGGAAGGAGGCTGGCAAATAGGCTTCTCCAAAATCCAGGGAAGCAGGGCAACCTTCCATTTAAAGGGCCAGTCACAAATAGCAGTTTGTAACAATGTCCCTCTTAAGACCCTGCGTGATACACTATATCCAAACTTGGTTGGAATAGGTCTCAAATACAGAGTTATCTGCTTGAAGTTAAATACAATTTATTTTGGAGCCACATAATATTAATTGGAGGATGGATGGCCTTCAATTGAACTGGAGTATAGTTCCTAATATAGTTAGATATGGGACTAGATTTAATGTCAAACGTTTTAGGATTATAAACAAAGCAATGGAGGCTCCTCTATATGAGCACTTGAGCATGTGAACCCCCTGACCCCTGATGAACACCCTGACCCCTGATGAACACACACAAAAAAAAAAGAGTGAGAAATAAAAAAAAAATAATTACATTTTTAAACCTTTTTTGCTGATTTAAATAAAAAAATCCTCCAGACTCCACTGCAGTTTTGACTAAAAACATTTAAAATTGCCGTTTTTAATTATTTAGGCTGAAAGTGGAATGGTGTTTTGCCTAATACTTCTATCTATCGCACATGCTGTGCAGTGCGATAGATAGAAGTATAGGCAAAAGCACTTTCCACTTTCAGCCTGCATTGCCTTCAGCGCCACCTACAGGCCAGCCCATAGCTTTCCTAACCACACAGCTCTTATTGTGCGAGAGCCAGCTGTCACGTGACACTCGCACAATAAGAGTTGTGTGTGTGGGAGGAGGAGCATCGTGGGCTTCAATCAGTTCAGAGCAGGGGCGTAACTTCCACGGTCGCGAAGGTCGCAGTTGCGACCGGGCCACAGAGGTCTGTAACTTGTCAGGGGGGCCCATTAGCAGTGCTCCCTCTAAGATGCCTTGGCTCAAACTAGTTTACATTGTAAGGTTTTTTTTTATTTTTTTATTTTGAAAGCAGCCAGCGGGGGTGCTGCAGTAGTATGAGAACTGTCGTGAGGGCAGAGAGCAGGAAAAGAAGCCCGCACGGCACACAGCAAATGGTAACACCCTGTGTGCGGGCTTCTGTAGACAGGGTCAGCAGTTGGCAAATCAGAGCAGCCACTCTGATTTCAAGCAGGGACCCCGCATGCCTGTGACATTTTGCTTAAGAAAAAACTTCTCTGCTGCGGTTAGTAAAGGCAGCTATTGAGGATCAAGGTAGGGGCAGCTTTTTACTTTACTGTATATTACTAGTGTCAGCTTATCTTGCTCCTTAAAATTCACGTTCATTTGCTATTACTTTAGACAGGTCTGCCAGGAATTTTACGCAGACAGGCTGAGTAAGACCGTACTGATAAACAACTTGTTTTAGTAACGTTAAACAGATTAACGATCTCATGTGTCTCCTCTCAGTTTTACTGAATGGAGACACATGAGGTTGTTAATCTGTTATGTGACCCAACCTATGAACTCTGCTCTTTTTTTAAAAATACTATTGACATGCTGACCCCTTCTTTGGTGTAACGCTGGTTCCATAAAACTTCAGGAATGACTTGTAACAGCATATAGCAATAGCAATATCGTAGTATTGTCTCAGTCAGTGATAATACACAATGTGTAACATTTTGTGCCAAAAAGACTAAACCCTCTCTAATTCACCACATAATCCCATAGTCAATAAATACTATTAATTGAGGCAAAAATGAATGCATAATAGCTGAGGGCACTAAAATGAACAGTGAGGCAAGATAATAAATGCTTCTATATTTATGTGAGTTTTTATGTGTGTGTATATGTATGAATGCATATTTGCGTGTGTGTGTGTATATGTGTGTGTGATTGTTTTTATGTATTAGCCACAGATATGTCCTAAATATTTCCCCCCCAAAAAAATGTTCTGGTCCTTTGACCTCACTTCAACATGAACACATGTTTAATAGTTTACCAGTTGTACAGAACTTATAAAAATGTTTAAACTTTGCATGATTTTGAAATATTACATCTACAGTGGTGCAAAAAAGTATTTAGTCAGCCACCAATTGTGCAAGTTCTCCCACTTAAGAAGATGAGAGAGGCCTGTAATTTTCATCATAGGTATACCTCAACTATGAGAGACAAAATGTGGAAACAAATCCAGACAATCACATTGTCTGATTTGGAAAGAATTTATTTGCAAATTATGGTGGAAAATAAGTATTTGGTCAATATCAAAAGTTCATCTCAATACGTTGTTATATATCCTTTGTTGGCAATGACAGAGGTCAAACGTTTTCTGTAAGTCTTCACAAGGTTGTCACACACTGTTGCTGGTATGTTGGCCCATTCCTGCATGCAGATCTCCTCTAGAGCAGTGATGTTTTGGGGCTGTCCCTGGGAAACCCAGACTTTCAACTCCCTCCAAAGGTTTTCTATGGGGTTGAGATTTGGAGACTGGCTAGGCCACTCCAGGACCTTGAAATGCTTCTTACGAAGCCACTCCTTCGTTGCCCGGGCAGTTTGTTTGGGATCATTGTCATGCTGAAAGACCCAGCCACGTTTCATCTTCAATGCCCTTGCTGATGGAAGGAGGTTTGCACTCAATCTCACGATACATGGCCCCATTCTTTCATGTACACGGATCAGTTGTCTTGTTCCCTTTTCAGAGAAACGGCCCCAAAGCATGATGTTGCCACCCCCATGCTTCACAGTAGGTATGGTGTTCTTTGGTTGCAACTCAGCATTCTCTCTCCTCCAAACACGACGAGTTGTGTTTCTACCAAACAGTTCTACTTTGGTTTCATCTGACCATATGACATTCTCCCAATCCGCTTCTGGATCATCCAAATGCTCTCTAGCATACTTCAGACTGGCCCGGACATGTACTGGCTTAAGCAGGGGGACACGTCTGGCACTGCAGGATCTGAGTCCCTGGCGGCGTAGTGTGTTACTGATGGTAGCCTTTGTTACGTTGGTCACAGCTCTCTTCAGGTCATTCACTAGGTCCCCCCGTGTGGTTCTGGGATGTTTGCTCACCGTTCTTGTGATCAATTTGACCCCACGGGGTGAGATCTTGCGTGGAGCCCCAGATCGATGGAGATTATCAGTGGTCTTGTCTTCACCATAGTGGAGTTTGGAGTGTGACTTTTTGAGGTTGTGGACAGGTGTCTTTTATACTGATAACAAGTTCAAACAGGTGCCATTAATACAGGTAATGATTGGAGGACAGAGGAGCCTCTTAAAGAAGAAGATACAGGTCTGTGAGAGCCAGAAATCTTGCTTGTTTGTAGGTGACCAAATACTTATTTTCCACCATAATATGCAAATAAATTCTTTCCAAATCAGAAAATGTGATTGTCTGGATTTGTTTCCACATCTTGTCTCTCATAGTTGAGGTATACCTATGATAAAAATTACAGGCCTCTCTCATCTTCTTAAGCGGGAGAACTTGCACAAATGGTGGCTGACTAAATACTTTTTTGCCCCACTGTATATATCTATCTGTATATTATATATATATATATATATATATATATATATATATATATATATATATATATATAATATATACATAGTTACACACACATACACACACACACACACACACACACACACACTGTGTATATGTATGTATATGTATGTGTGTGTATATATATATATATATACACTGCTCAAAAAAATTAAGGGAACACTTAAACAACACAATGTAACTCCAAGTCAATCACACTTCTGTGAAATCAAACTGTCCACTTAGGAAGCAACACTGAGTGACAATCAATTTCACATGCTGTTGTGCAAATGGGATAGACAACAGGTGGAAATTATAGGCAATTAGCAAGACACCCCCAATAAAGGAGTAGTTCTGCAGGTGGTGACCACAGACCACTTCTCAGTTCCTATGCTTTCTGGCTGATGTTTTGTTCACTTATGAATGCTGGCTGTGCTTTCACTCTAGTGGTAGCATGAGACGGAGTCTACAACCCACACAAGTGGCTCAGGTAGTGCAGCTCATCCAGGATGGCAGGATGGCACATCAATGCGAGCTGTGGCAAGAAGGATTGCTGTGTCTGCAGCGTAGTGTCCAGAGCATGGAGGCGCTACCAGGAGACAGGCCAGTACATCAGGAGACGTGGAGGAGGCCATAGGAGGGCAACAACCCAGCAGCAGGACCGCTACCTCCGCCTTTGTGCAAGGAGGAACAGAAGGAGCACTGCCAGAGGCCTGCAAAATGACCTCAAGCAGGCCACAAATGTGCATGTGTCTGCTCAAACAGTCAGAAACAGACTCCATGAGGGTGGTATGAGGGCCCGACGTCCACAGGTGGGGGTTGTGCTTACAGCCCAACACCATGCAAGACGTTTGGCATTTGCCAGAGAACACCAAGATTGGCAAATTCGCCACTGGCGCCCTGTGCTCTTCACAGATGAAAGCAGGTGCACACTGAGCACATTTGACAGACGTGACAGTCTGGAGATGCCATGGAGAACGTTCTGCTGCCTGCAACATCCTCCAGCATGGCCGGTTTGGCAGTAGGTCAGTAATGGTGTGGGGTGGCATTTCTTTGAGGGGCCGAACAGCCCTCCATGTGCTCTCCAGAGGTAGCCTGACTGCCATTAGGTATCGAGATGAGATCCTCAGACCCCTTGTGAGACCATATGCTGGTGCAGTTGGCCCTGGGTTCCTCCTAATGCAAGACAATGCTAGACCTCATGTGGCTGGAGTGTGTCAGCAGTTCCTGCAAGACAAAGGCATTGATGCTATGGACTGGCCCACCCGTTCCCCAGACCTGAATCCAATTGAGCACATCTGGGACATCATGTCTCGCTCCATCCACCAACTTCACGTTGCACCACAGACTGTCCAGGAGTTGGTAGATGCTTTAGTCCAGGTCTGGGAGGAGATCCCTCAGGAGACCATCCGCCACCTCATCAGGAGCATGCACAGGCGTTGTAGGGAGGTCATACAGGCACGTGGAGGCCACACACACTACTGAGCCTCATTTTGACTTGTTTTAAGGACATTACATCAAAGTTGGATCCGCCTGTAGTGTGTTTTTCCACTTTAATTTTGAGTGTGACTCCAAATCCAGACCTCCATGGGTTGAAAAATTTGATTTCCATTTTTTAATTTTTGTGTGATTTTGTTGTCAGCACATTCAACTATGTAAAGAACAAAGTATTTAATTAGAATATTTAATTCATTCAGATCTAGGATGTGTTATTTTAGTGTTCCCTTTATTTTTTTGAGCAGTGTATGTGTGTGTGTGTGTATGCATATATATATATATATATATATATATATATATATATATATATTTGTGTATGTGTGTGAAATTTGTCAGAAAATGTACCTATTTCAGGTTTGCTTGGAGGGCAAAAGGAATTTATTATATGTTTGACATCCAAAATGTTAAAAATTATCAGCAGAATAATTGCTGCTGAAGTGTACGTTTTAATGTCTATTGTTTATGGGCACCAAAACAATACACCATTGCAGATAAATGCCCTTATTAGTATCATGTGGCAGCCCTGTTCAAAGTGATCACAACCCAAAATGAACAGATTTAAGCGCTGAAAACAGCTAAAAGTACTTGATAAAATCCCAAACTGATCATTTTGGCTTTTTTTTTTAAGAGTATCCCAAAACATTTTGTAATGGACCATTGGTTTTAAGCACTTTTAGTTGTGCCTACCATCTAATGCATAACAAAATTATATTACTAAAGGGAAATTTAATTCAAAATGATTTGGGGTAACTAGGTGTTAGGTTAAGGGGTCAAGATTTTAGTGGGTTACTTCTGTGTGTGTTTATGTGAGTGTATATGTGTTTGTGTAGGATACTGTGCCTGTGTATCAAAATCATGCTTTTTTTGGGGTGGGGGGGCGGGGGGCCCTTCATAGATTCTTGCACCGGGGCCCTGAGGTTTCTAGTTACGCCTTTTGGTTCAGAGTCAGACAGTCTTCAGATAGTGACGTGAGGCTGAGCCGTGAGGAGGACGGAGGTGCAGAGGAGAGCAGAGAAGCTTGTCTTTCAATATACACAGATTAGTTATGTACATACCTCACACACAGACTTTAACAACACACAGTAATACACATAACACACTGCCCTCACCTTGTACATAAGGATGTGTTAAGGTAACTGCCAGAGTGTGTGTGTGTATATATATATATATATATATATATATATATATATATATATATATATATATACACACACTAAAATGGGCGGAGCCATCTGAGGGGCGGGGCTAATGCTCCCCCATCTTCAAAAGTCACCAGCCACCACTGAAACAAAGACTATTGAATCAGACAAATCTATCCCAGAATATGATATATCTCAGGACCATACAAGTACAATTATTAAAAAGTGTACACAGAAATGCTTGGGGTAACGTTAGTATTCCAAGATAGATAAATATCTAATACTTTGTATATTCATACTGGCATACTCATTGATTCTATGCTTAGAATTAAATCTATGCTTAGAATTAAATATAGGGAATGTTTAATTAGGTCATTTTATCACCTTTGATTTTATTAACCTTAATTCTTAGCGTGCTAGTTGCAACTCAGGACAAAAATGAAGAGTATATGCATGTATCTAATTATATACAGGTATCTAAAGTATTATAATACTACCGTGAACCAAGTGTATATACCACAAATGAGAGCATTATGAGTTTCTTTTTATTATAATGAAGAAATACCCAGAGATTCATTATAATAAAGAAACACACAGATATATATTCATGCTCTGACCTCCTGTATTAGGTGGTCAGCTTTAACGCATTTATTTGGCATCCACTACGGTTGGTAGTGTCACAGTGATCAAGTGTGCAACCGCACGAAACATGTCTGCGTGTGGTCTCGATCGCTGACATTGTGTCTTCATTTTTTAGTGCTTTATTTCAGCTGTGTTTTGGCTGTCATGTTTTTACTTTTGCTACAATAAAGAAAGTTTTATTATAACGAGGAGATCTTTTGCGCTATTTGTGGTGTCCAAACTTGTGGAATATACTTTGCTTCTTTTGGATGCTGATTACAGACCGGCTCTGACGCCCCAGCTGCAGATCTCCGCCTAACTACACTCATTTACTCCCCAGCGTGACACGTTACAGCAAGCAAGTTACAGGTACTTTTGTTATATATTTCTTAAATACCGGATAGGTCTCTGTGTGCGCTTATACTTACATAGTGTGCAAGTATATATATATATATATATATATATATATATAGCCACAGTGTGTGTATATGTATAGTGTTGCATATTCTTTGTTCTCATGCTGACATTTGACAAAGGCACAATGTGGTGCCGAAACGTTATGTCATTTTAACTATGCCTTAATAAATTTGGAATATTTTAATAAGACCAATGAGTGCCTGCATTCTGTGGAATACATTATTTATTTATTTTTATATATATATATTAACCCTTTAATGACAGAGGACGTACCTGGTACGTCATAGGAAAAGCTCCCCTTAATGACAATTGACGTACCTGGTACGTCCTCTGTTGTTTGAAGTGCTGGAAGCGATCATGATCGCTTCCAGCTGCTTACAAGGGATTGTAGTGATGCCTCAACATTGATCCATCACTGCAATCCCATATTTTACCCACCGATGCAGAGAGGGCCACTCTGTGGCCCTCTCTGCATCGGCTATTGCGGCTAACACATTCGTTGGTGTGTGGGAGCAACTCCTCTCAATTGCGTTGGCTGTTTTTTTTTCTAAGTTGTAGCCCGATCGGCTCTAATGTTGCTCTGTCGGCGGTTGCGGCCGGGGGGGGGGGGGGCGTGTGCAACTTATGCACTACTGTTAAAAAAAAAAGATGATGCAGTTGAAGGAAGGGATCTCCGTTGTCAAGTAAGGGATCTGGGAGGGGGAGGGATGTAGATTATTGAGGGGGGCCAGCTACACTACAGAAAACTAATGTTTTAAATAAAAAAGTAAAAAAAAAACAATTTTTGGGGGCAAATTGGGTACTGGCAGACAGCTGCCAGTACCCAAGATGGCGGCAAATAGGTAGGGGGGAGGGTTAGAGAGTTGTATGGGGGGATCAGGGAGGTTGTGAGGTAAGGGGGATCCATCACTGCAGACTGTATGAAGAAAATAATAATAATAAAAAAAAAAATGCTTTTTATTTCAGTACTGGCAGACTTTCTGCCAGTACTTAAGATGGCGGGGACATTTGTGGGGTGGGGGAGGGAAGAGAGCTGTTTGAGGGGGGATCAGGGGGTGGGATGTGTCAGATGGGAGGCTGATCTCTACACTAAAGCTAAAAATTAACCCTACAAGCTACCTAATTAACCCCTTAACTGCTGGGCATATTACAAGTGTGGTGCGCAGCAGCATTTAACGGCCTTATTATTACCAAAAAGCAACGCCAAAGCCATATATGTCTGCTATTTCTGAACAAAGGGGATCCTAGAGAAGCATTTGCAACCATTTGTGCCATAATTGCACAAGCTGTTTGTAAATAATTTCAGTGAGAAACCTAAAATTGTGAAAAATGTAACATTTTTTTTTTATTTGATCGTATTTGGCGGGGAAATGGTGGCATGAAATATACTAAAATGGGCCTAGATCAATAATTTTGGTTGTCTACTACACTACAATAAAGCTAAAATTAAACCTAAAAGCTCCCTACAAGCTCCCTAATTAACCCCTTCACTGCTGGGCATAATACACGCGTGGTGTGCAGTGGCATTTATCAGCCTTCTAATTACAAAAAAGCAACACCAAAGCCATATATGTCTGCTATTTCTGAACAAAGGGGATCCCAGAGAAGTATTTAACACCATTTATACCATAATTGCACAAGTTGTTTGTAAATAAATTCAGCGAGAAACCTAAAGTTTGTGAAAAAATTTGTGAAAAAGTCAACAATTTTTTTTATTTGATCGCATTTGGCGGTGAAATGGTGGCATGAAATATACCAAAATGGGCCTAGATCAATGCTTTGGGATGTCTTCTAAAAAAAAATATATACTTGTCAAGGGATATTCAGGGATTCCTGACAGATATCAGTGTTCCAATGCAACTAGCGCTAATTTTGAAAAAAGGTGGTTTGGAAATAGCAAAGTGCTACTTGTACTTATTGCCCTATAACTTGCAAAAAAAGCAAAAAACATGTAAACATTGGGTATTTCTAAACTCGGGATAAAATTTAGAAACTATTGAGAATGGGTGTTTTTTGGTGGTTGTAGATGTGTAACAGATTTTAGGGGTCAAAGTTAGAAAAAGTGTGTTTTTTTTCAATTTTTTCCTCATATTTTATATTTTTTTTATAGTAAATTATAAGATATGATGAAAATAATGGTATCTTTAGAAAGTCCATTTAATGGCGAGAAAAACGGTATATAATATGTGTGGGTACAGTAAATGAGTAAGAGGAAAATTACAGCTAAACACAAACACTGCAGAAATGTAAAAATAGCCATTGTCATTAAGGGTAAGAAAATTTAAAAATGGTCCGGTCATTAAGGGGTTAAAAAGATGGTAACCCTTATTTGAAAGTGGGGCTTTGATTCCCTGTTTCGAGATGGTACCCAGCATATAACTTGCATTTATATAGTTGTCTTTATTGAAACCACCCAATTTCCCTTTACTCGGAATCTAGTAACTAAAGCATGGCACCTTGAATCTGATAGTTTATTATAACATTCTACCAATCATCAGATAGATGTACAATATATAATTTGATATACAGGTATACCCCGCTCATACAGAGGGTTAGGGACCGGAGCCCCGCTGTAAAGTGAAAACCGCCTTAAAGTGAAACAAGGGTTTTAGCTTTCTTTTCACTTGCCAGTGTGTTTAAAGACTTGAAAACATGTTTGAACATACATATATTAGGGATGCAAGAGTGCTACGTTTAGTTTAACACTAGCACAGCACAGTATTCAATTAGTATTCAATAAATACTGTACCTGTAAAATAGTGACAATTATTGTAGTACAATTTGCCAGACTATAGCACTGAGGCACAGATTGCACTGTAATGATGTGAACAGAGTGAACTAAGCATAACATAATGGTGCCAGTCACTTTTCTCTCAATCTCACAATGATTACAGCACTGTTTAAAATTCCTAGGAGGTTGAACTTCAGCTCCACAAAGCACTGTATTGGCAAAGCGCTGTAAAGTGAAGCGATGTAAAGTGAGGTATACCTGTAGTAATCTTGAACTCTCATTGTGGTTTTAACTTCACTGTGTTTTTTTTAATATTGTTAATAAAAGTTATGTTTTAGCATAGAACATGTTGTTACTTTCTAGAATGAGATGTTTCCACATTAGGGGAGACAGAAGTGCTACAAAGTGCAAACTTTTTTTTGTCAACTAAGTTCCTTTTTCTTTTTTGGCTTTAGATTGTGATTCATGGGGTGCGTTATTCTGGATTCTACTCCAGAATTTAATATTTTTTAAAAAAAGATAATCCCTTTATTTGCCATTCCCCAGTTTTTTTTTATAACCAACATGGTTATAATAATATACTTTTTACCTCTGTGATTAATTTGAATCTAAGCCTCTGCAGACTGACCCTTATTTCAGTTCTTTTGACAGACTTGCATTTTAGGCAATCAATGCCCTTTCATAGGTAACTCCATGGGCGTGAGCACAATGTTATCTATATGGCACACATGAACTAACACCCTCTAGCTGTGAAAACTCAATTGCATTGAGATAAGAGACGACCTTCAAGGGCTTAGAAATTAGCATATGAGCCTACCTAGGTTTAGCTTTCAACTAAGAATACCAAGAGAACAAATCAAATTTGATGATAAAAGTAAACTGGAAAGTTGTTTAAAATTACATACCCTATCTGAATTTTTAAAGTTTTTAATTTTGACTAGACTATCCCTTTAATGAAACCGTTCACCCGGAAAGGTGGTAGTTACAAATCTCTTGTGTATATTGTATACTATGATTATATTATAGGTGGCACTTAAAGTGATAGTAAATCCTAGCGTTTGTGAAACGCTAGGAATTACCAGTGCAACAAATTAAGGGCACTTTTATTCATGAAGTATAAAATACTTTCCTTTATTTTTTTGCATCTTTCGCCATGCTGAGCGTTACTCTTAGCCAATAGCAATGGGGGCTAGTTGGCATTATGCCGGACAGCTAGCATGCTATTAGCTAAGAGTACCTCCGTGCAAAATAGCGTTCTGCCGTGGGCGGACTGAGGTGCTCAGCACGGCAAATGCTGCAAAAAAAATAAAGGAACTTTCAACATGAAGTATTTTTTATACTTCATGACTGAAAGTCCCCTTTATTTGTTGCACTGGTAAATCCTAGCGTTTCACGAACGCTAGGATTTATTATCACTTTAACATAGCACAAAATATGAAAGAACAACACATTGCAGTTTGTACTTTGTGGATTGGACACTTTGTATCTGTATTTAATGTGTATTTCTTTTTCTGATGATATTATGTAAATAGTGTATTTTTTGTTAGAATTTATACAAACAAGAATGTGCTATTAACAGCAATCGGACATTGTGTTTAACATTGTTTATCATTAATACGAATGATAGAACAACATTTATGGAAAACCTATGGCCTGAGAAATGTTGGGGGAAAGTACATATTGACATTATTGGGCCTACAATTTTTTTTGAAAATATGTTTAAATATGTTATTTAGTGTTACTTCCAACTAATGCTTAGTGTCTGATAAGGCAACTGCCACAGCTTTGCTGGTGGAAATAAAAATGCCTCTGGATGTCTGTCAAGTTTTTTTTTTTTTTCTTTTTCATGACAGTAACGTGCTGTTTTTAAACTTTATTACAGTTTCAAATACTTTCCTGCATGTGTAGAGGGGATAATGACTCTTCCTTGGGTCCAGTTGTGAGACACATGAGGCAGATGTGAGGCGTAATGGTTGTTGATAGGGGAGGTTCAGGGTCATCAGATTTCACAGTGAATAAGGCAACATAGAAACTAAATATACAACGGACTACCTTTTTTAACTAATTGTTTTTACAGAAGTGAAATCTATGGCAAAATAGGACGTTATTGTTCCTCCCTTCTGTAGAACGAAGATGCTAAAATATGGTTCCTATCAATATATCAAATAAAAAAGAGGAATGTGCAAAGTATTCTACTATAAAACAAAGTGTATTAAATACATGAGAAGAGAGAACCCATTTAACATAAAAACATAGCAGGTACAAAGCTTACGCATTTCAGCATAGCACCGTAGTCATAGCTAATTTGCAAACACCTGTGACTAAAATAATAAAGAAAATATAAACTACAAAGATATTCCCATAGGGGGCGCTTCCTAACTACAAGTCCTATAGTGATAATAATTAAGATAATTAATACTATAATCAATGCATCATATCTGAATATGGCACAACAAAAAGCATAACATATAAAGTCCTTAACATCCATCAGGAGGCGGCAATCTGTCAAAAGGATGGTCAGTCCCTGGTGATGATTGATCTGAAAAGGAGGACACAGAGGCGCCAATATGGCCTAGTAACGTCTATAAAGATGAAAATTCAATGTGATATAAGAGGGTACTCACAAGGATAAAGCACCCAATGGTGCAGATGAAGCAGACTGGATCAATTGACAGTGGTCCTGCTCACTGTGTGCTGATGAAGGAAGCACTCAATCAAATATACCACAGACAAGGCATCCGTTCCTGTGAGTGATGAAACTCAACTACCATAGCCTAGTACAGCATATACAGGCAAAAATCACACTTATTGGTCACACTTACAATGAGAAACGCACCTCCAGGTGCAGTAATGGCTAGCTAGGACCTCTCAGCCTGTGCTCAGGCGTTGATGGATTCCACTCACCAGCCACACAATATAAAAAAGTCCCAGGATAACAGCAAGTGTATCATAAAAGCAAACTTTTATTAAAACAAAGCGACGCGTTTCTCAGCTCCTCAAGGCTGTTTCCTCAGGCTATACAATAAAAAAACACCTGTGACTACCTTACAACCTTTAAAAGCCAATACTGCTTTTTCAATGGTTAAAACACAACTACGTTAATGCATCATATACAATTTGAAATTTACAAATATTTTCATATATATAATTCTTAAAATGCCTGTTAGTATTTCATCATATAAACATCAAAGGGTACAAATGTTTTAATTGAATAAAAAAACATAGTTGATGAATTTCTAATATTAGGCAAACACTATAGGGCCGTGATAAAATAAGACTATACAAAAGTACTAGTCTCTGGTAGGATACAAACCCATGTTTCTGAGGTGCCATATGTACCCTGTCTATGGCTTGCTATTTGAAGCTGTCAATATTTTTATAATGTTTCTTAAGAAAATGCTGCACTATTGGGGTGGTTGATTTACCAATAATAATTTATGAAAATTGCTCTCTATTTCTTGAATTTTCATCTTTGATAGTGAGTCCCACATACTGTATATTACATAATTACACAAGTAACAAGATATATCACAAAGTTGGATGTACATTTTAACCCTTAGTGACCAGACCATTTTTCAATTTTCTTACCGGGGATGTTTTTACATTTCCGCGTTGTTTGTGTTTAGCTTTAATTTTCCTCTTTCTCATTTACTGTACCCACACATATTATATACCATTTTTCTCTCCATTAAATGGACTTTCTAAAGATAACACATTATTTTCATCATATCATATAATTTACTATAATTTTTTTTTATAAAATATGATGATTTTTTTTTAAAAAACACACTTTTTTTTAACTTTGACCCCCAAAATCTCATGCATCTACAACTACTAAAAAACCTCCCATGCTAAATAAGTACAAGTAACACTGCTATTTCCAAACCATTTATTTTTCAAAATTAGCAAAAGTTACATTGTAACACTGATATCTGTCAGGAATCCCTGAATAACCCTTCACATGTATATATTTTTTAGTAGACAACCCAAAGTATTGATCTAGGCCCAGTTTAGTATATTTCATGCCACCATTTCACCACCAAATGCGATCAAATAAAAAAAATTGTTAACTTTTTCACAAACTTATTATTTACTAACAGCTTGTGCAATTATGGCACAAATGGTTGTAAATGCTTATCTGGGATCCCCTTTGTTCAGAAATAGCAGACATATATGGCTTTGGCATTGCTTTTTGGTTATCAGAAGGCTGCTAAATGCCGCTGTGCACCACACTTGTATTATGCCCAACATTGAAGGGGTTAATTAGGTAGCTTGTAGGGTTAATGTTAGCTTTAGTGTAGAGATCAGCCTCCCACCTGACACATCCCACCTCCTGATCCCTCCCTGATGCCTCTCTAACAGCTCTCTTCCCACTCCCACCCCTCAAAGTTCACCCCTATCTTAAGTACTGGCAGAAAGTCTGCCAGTATGAAAATAAATGTTTTTTTTTTTTTTTTTTTTTTACATATTTTCTGCAGTGAAGGTTCCCCCCCCCCCCCCCAACAGCTCTCTATTCCTCCCACCTCTACCTATTTACCGCCATCTTAGGTACTGGCAGCTGTCTGCCAGTACCCAGTTTCAAGTAAAAACATTTTTTTGAAATTATTTAACCCCTCTTTTTTCTGTAGTGTAGCTGTCCCCCACCCCCTCCCAGATCTCTTTCCCAACAGATATCCCCCCCTCTCCCTCCGTCCCACTCACTACATTCTGTTCTATAGCAGAGCGGTCCCACCTGTCAGTATATTTATAAGAATCTTAGCAGTACTCTCCAAATAATATGTGAGTATATGGCAGGGTTATAACTTAATATATTTAACAATCTTTCTTTAAACTAAACCCACAATCAAATATGCATATACTAAGACAATAAAATTTAATATAAATTCCTGAATTCTTTATTATTAGTAAATATCTATGAACACATTGAAATATATCTGTAGGAATCAGAATATGAATCAATATTATACGCGTTTAAAAACTATTAAAATATGCTGTGTAGAGTTCATACAAGTTTACCTTATTCACAATAGAATTTCATTCAGTTAACACAATGAGATTCCAAGATATTTAATTGCTAACATTCAAGCAATACAATTTTAACAGTGCTTAGTTAAACAATAGGACAGTATATATATATATATATATATATATATATATATATATATATATATATATACTCAGCTATTTAGCTACAAATGATTCTAATACAATTCTAATTAGGATACTAAAAATACATATATTCTTACTGTAAACAGTTATAATTAAAATCAATTCTAAGATATATATTCTATATTTTGCACAGATGAATTACTCAGCGTACAAAAGATAAACTTAACCCTATACAGGACTATGAATATAAACAAAAATACAAACTGCTCTCTTTAAATCTATTAAATAGAAATTGAGTATGTTCTTACCAATAATATATATATATATATATATACAGGGAGTGCAGAATTATTAGGCAAATGAGTATTTTGACCACATCATCCTCTATGCATGTTGTCTTACTCCAAGCTGTATAGGCTCGAAAGCCTACTACCAATTAAGCATATTAGGTGATGTGCATCTCTGTAATGATAAGGGGTGTGGTCTAATGACATCAACACCCTATATCAGGTGTGCATAATTATTAGGCAACTTCCTTTCCTTTGGCAAAATGGGTCAAAAGAAGGACTTGACAGGCTCAGAAACGTCAAAAATAGTGAGATATCTTGCAGAGGGATGCAGCACTCTTAAAATTGCAAAGCTTCTGAAGCGTGATCATCGAACAATCAAGCGTTTCATTCAAAATAGTCAACAGGGTCGCAAGAAGCGTGTGGAAAAACCAAGGCGCAAAATAACTGCCCATGAACTGAGAAAAGTCAAGCGTGCAGCTGCCAAAATGCCACTTGCCACCAGTTTGGCCATATTTCAGAGCTGCAACATCACTGGAGTGCCCAAAAGCACAAGGTGTGCAATAATCAGAGACATGGCCAAGGTAAGAAAGGCTGAAAGACGACCACCACTGAACAAGACACACAAGCTGAAACGTCAAGACTGGGCCAAGAAATATCTCAAGACTGATCTAAGGTTTTATGGACTGATGAAATGAGAGTGAGTCTTGATGGGCCAGATGGATGGGCCCGTGGCTGGATTGGTAAAGGGCAGAGAGCTCCAGTCCGACTCAGACGCCAGCAAGGTGGAGGTGGAGTACTGGTTTGGGCTGGTATCATCAAAGATGAGCTTGTGGGGCCTTTTCGGGTTGAGGATGGAGTCAAGCTCAACTCCCAGTCCTACTGCCAGTTTCTGGAAGACACCTTCTTCAAGCAGTGGTACAGGAAGAAGTCTGCATCCTTCAAGAAAAACATGATTTTCATGCAGGACAATGCTCCATCACACGCGTCCAAGTACTCCACAGCGTGGCTGGCAAGAAAGGGTATAAAAGAAGAAAATCTAATGACATGGCCTCCTTGTTCACCTGATCTGAACCCCATTGAGAACCTGTGGTCCATCATCAAATGTGAGATTTACAAGGAGGGAAAACAGTACACCTCTCTGAACAGTGTCTGGTGAACAGATCAAAACACTGACAGAATCCATGGATGGCAGGCTTTTGAGTGTCCTTGCAAAGAAAGGTGGCTATATTGGTCACTGATTTGTTTTTGTTTTGTTTTTGAATGTCAGAAATGTATATTTGTGAATGTTGAGATGTTATATTGGTTTCACTGGTAAAAATAAATAATTGAAATGGGTATATATTTGTTTTTTGTTAAGTTGCCTAATAATTATGCACAGTAATAGTCACCTGCACACACAGATATCCCCCTAAAATAGCTATAACTAAAAACAAACTAAAAACTACTTCCAAAACTATTCAGCTTTGATATTAATGAGTTTTTTGGGTTCATTGAGAACATGGTTGTTGTTCAATAATAAAATTAATCCTCAAAAATACAACTTGCCTAATAATTCTGCACTCCCTGTATATATGTATATATATATATATATATATATATATATATATATATATATATATATATATATATATATATATATATATACTTTACCAAATAAACAAATCGATATCCAGTATTTCTTAACAGGAACAATCTCACCTCAGAATACAAAAATTTGGGGATATCCGCATATGGAGCATAAAAGTAGCGGTTTGCTTAATAATAACTGTAGCAGTTATTTTCCTTCAGGGTTAGCAAGAGTTAGCCAGGACAGCCTCCTTTCTCTCTCTCTCTCTATGCCCGGGGTTAAATCATCTGATCTCACTCTCCCCCTTTTTTGATCAGTACCCATCATTGGTGAGATTGGAAACGCCCAAACGGAAGCTTGTCTTGGATTGGCCCTTTGAAACTGAACATGGATTGGTTCATCTGGGAAGTATCTTTTAACAGTCAAGTCCCTTGACTGCCATACTGGATTCTGGCCATTGGGGGCAGCAGACAAAACAAACAGATTAATTTAACCATTTCTAACATTCATGTTTCTAAATTTTAAATATCCCATATAATGATTATTTAACCTCATCATAATTTCTTGCATTAATTACTTACAATCCGAATTCCAGGCAGGATAGCACCATGTGAATTTTCTGATTATTTTAATATGAAACATCATGTGTTTTTAACATTATATTATATTAAAGTAATTATACTGCTAATTATTCCAGGTTGATAGTATTTAAAATCCTGATATTGCATTCATGCAAATACAGCATGTTTCACATTTCTAACAAATTCTGAATATATAAATTGATGCCCATGACCAATTGTTGCCTGCAACACAAAGAAATAATTGTTAGAAATTATTTAACATTCATATATCTAATTGCAATGTTAATCAATCTCAGCAAATGTTTATCTAATATGAATGCTATCTGTCACTGCTTCTTAGGTCCACAATTTTCCCTATTCATGTGTTTATATTTAATATCACATAAATAGATAGTCTCATATCCATTAAAATATATATTTTCCTACAATGCTGAAGTATATTTTACTTGAAATCTAAGTATAGTTGTTTTAAACAGTGAAATTTGAAATTATAATGTAAGCCATGTGCTTCCACTGTGTGTTACCTTCCCCCCAGTCGTATGTCTGCAGTACGTATTCAAGAGTCAGAGATTCCGTGAGCCATTGTGTTGTCATCACATGTGTCTGCTAGCATTTGTTTCTTTTGAAGTCACAAAGATTTAGGTGAGAAATTTCAGAGGACTTCTGAGCATATTTTCCATTCAAAGCACAGACTATTGTCTCCAAATAACCAAGGGGTTTCCTGTAATTTCAGTACTTTGCTTATCTTTGTTTGGAAAGATAATTTAGTTGAAAAATGTTTTAGAGCCATAAGAAAAGTTCAATTACCATCTGATGGGGCCTTTAGCTTCACACCCCAGCAAGAAAGTGTTCCTTTTTAAATGATCTCTCCAAAGACAATCCTGAAAGCAATTTCTTTTTAAATGACTTTGTGACCCATCCTGTCTCAAGCTATAAAAACTCTGCATATAGTCAAATAAACATGGTCATTCCTTTTTGAGTGATTGCTTACGTTAATTAGACCAAATGTTTTCTCTAAGGTTACTTTGAAAACATTTCTTTGTTCTACAAGCAATCCATTTGATGAGTGAGGGAGGGGGCTTGTTTTATATACAGTGTCCATTTGCAGCTTTGAGAAACTAAATGAATTATTTGATGCACACAGCCACAAATATTATTAAATAATAGTAAGTATACCTGTATATATCATCTAATAATATTTCAAATACCTTGACACACCCGCTCCTGCCCCTCTCACGCTTTGCTTCCGCACCTCTCGCATGAACTCCCGCCCTCCTCCCACTCCCTCCAGCGATGGGCCGCCTCCCACGCCACCAACGATCGGCACCATCGCTGGCCGATGCAGACAGGGCCACAAAGAAAAAAAGTTGCTTAAAATTACATTATCTATCTGAATCATTAAATAAAAAATGTGGGCTTATTAATCCCTTTAACTAAGATCTTTGTGGGGGACTTAAAGGAGGTAACTAGATGGTGATACAAATTTGATAATAGGAGTAAATTGGAAAGTTTAAAATTGTATGTTCTATCTGAATCATGAAACCATTTTTTTTTTGGTTTTTAAAACTAGATCGGTTGGTGCCTTCCCACAAAAGTAATTCAAGAGTAAAAGCATCACATGCTTCCTGAAATGTAAATTGAATAGATTAAATCGTGGAGCTTGTGTCATTTGTGTCTTGGACCCCAATATCTGCTTCACCAAAGAAATGTCTGTGAAGAGTGATATTTCAAATCAATTTATTAACATCTAATATAGTTTTGAAAAGATTAAAGCCAACAGTCGGGGCAAAATTTAGACCATAACTTTAAGACTCAATTGAACCAGAGTCAATAGTGCCCTCGAAAGGTTAATTACGTTGATGGTTTGCATCTTGGTTGTGTTCTGTTGCCTCTGGGGGATATCTGTTTTGTGCTGCCATGTAGGGTTGCCACCTTGGCCATTTTGTTTCCTGGACACTTATAAGTTACACCTGCTGCAGGGAGGAACCTGAATTGTGCTGTCTAGGGTCACTATTCGTGTGCTGTTTAGGTGTACAATGCATGTTGCCCTCTGCGCACCCTGCAGCATGTGTAACTCATAAGTGTCCAGGAAAACATGGCTGAGGTGGCAACCTTACTGCCATGACAACCCCCCCCGTGGTTGTTTGTTAGGATTGGAAAAAACCTGCTCTAATTGATATTGCTCCTCTTCTAAAACTGCTGTGGAGGAAACTCCGAAAGCTGAACATTCTGACAACACATCATTCCAAGAGTTAACAAAATCAATAACTGATACATCAAATATTGGACATTAGTTTAAACATAATCCTCTATTTATAACTTAAAGGGACATTAAACCAAAAATAATTATTTTGCAATTCAGATAGAGCATACAATTTAAATAACTTTTGCAATTTACTTCTATTTATCAATTTTGCTTCATTCTCTTTGTATCCTTTATTGAAGGTGCAGCAATGCACTACTGAGAGCTAGCTGAACACATCAGTAATGACAAGAGGCCTATATGTGCAGCTGCCAATCAACAGCTAGCTCCTGAGCCTGCCTATGTATCATTTCAACCAAGGATATCAAGAGATCAAAGATAATAAATGTAAATTGGAAAGATGTTTATAATTCTATCCTCTATATAAATCAAGAAAGAAAATGGGGGTTTAATATCCCTTTAAGATAGCGTTTGTGTCCATATATACCCACTGCAGTTTAACCTCTTATGTTAACTGTTCCATCTCTTCAAATAAAGCACTCAGGGCTAGATTACGAGTGGCGCGCTAACTGCTGTGCGTGAGCGAAAAGGGGTTTATCGTGTATAGTTTTTTCGCTCGTATTACAAGATGATAGTAACCCCTTTGCTTGAGCGCAAAAGTTAATGCTCAGAGCTCTAGTTAACTGTTTCACATAACAAAAAAGTTGCACAAAACACATCAAAAATACATTACAAAGTACAGTTACACTTATAATAACACCACCTAATTAATAAAAAAAAATTGCACTAAAATGTTATAATGGCTCAAAGATATGAGGTATCAGGTGTTAGGGGAAAAAAACAGGCAAAGGGCTTTAACATAGACAGACAGACATGCATACATATGTCTTCATTTTTTTATTTTTTTTTTAAATGCTTAACCCCTTCATTACCGAGAATTTCAGACAAATACCTGAGAATTTTTCGCATGTTTGCTTTCACAAGGTTTAAACAGAAATAGGACTTTTATATATAAAAATTTGGCTTAAAGAGAGCTTTCAGAGGATAACAGGTTTAAAATAGCTATTTATTGACATAATTTAATAAATTATTGGAAAATTGCCCAAAAAAGTAATAAAAAAAAATATATAAAAAGATTATCACATTCCACTAAAACTTGTAGCTTTCTAACGGTAGAAAAAAAATCATTAAATTTGTTCATCAGGATCCTCTGTTTCAGCTTAGACCAAACGTGTATATTTGTTAATATTTTTTATCTTTTTCTGCAGATATGTCTAAAATTATGCAATGGGCTTACTCTCATTTGGCATAGCAGAACTTTCCAAATTCTACCCCCAAAACTATATACAGTATAGTTCTAAAGTAGACAACCCAAGGTATTGATCTAGTCCCATTTTTGTATATTTGATGCCACTATTTTGCCACTAGATTATATAAAATAAAATAGTTAACTTTCTCACACTTTGGGTTTTTCACTGAAATTATTTACATAACTACTATAGTCAAAAGGCAAATGGTTGTAAAAGATTCTCTGGGGTGGCCTCTGTTCAAACCGCAGACATGCATGGCTTTGCCATTGTTTTTGGCAATAAGAAGTCTGCTAATTGCAGCTAATTGCACCACACTTCTGAAATTCCACGCAGTGAAGAGGTTAATCAGGTTGACTGAGATTACCCTCCCACCTGACACTCCCCCCCCATCTCTACCTGATCCTTCCCGAACACTTCTCTCTCCTCCCTCAGCCCCCACTGGTCACCATTATCTTAGGTACTGGAAGACAGTCTGACAGTATGAAGTTTAGGAATATTATTATTATTATATTATATTTATTGTATTTATTTATTTTAATTTCTGAACCCTCTTCGCCCACCCACCTCCCAGATTCCCCCTCCCCAAACAGCTCTCTAACCCTTCCACTGTTAGCCGCCATCTTTGTTACTGGCAGCTTTAAAACCAAGGATTTCAAGGAACTTCGAACTGTGCTAGCTGCCCCATTTACTGATCTGTTTAATCAGTCACTATTGACAGGAGTTGTTCCAGATGATTGAAGAATAGTACCTCTTAATATAAAGCACAGTAGGGAAAAATCTGGTAACTACATGCCAGTTAGTTTAACTTTACTTGTAGGGAAATTAATAGAAAGCCTCTTAAAAGAAAGAATTATTAAAGATAATCCCTTTATTACCCATTCCCCAGTTTTGCACAACCAACACTGTTATATTAATACACTTTTTACCTCTGTGATTACCTTGTATCTAAGAACCTTCTTCCAGTCCCCTGATCACATGACACCTCTATTGTCTTGCAGTTAGCATTTATTTGGGCTAAATCTTAAATAACTCCCTGTGCCTGTACACAGTGTTATCTATTTGGCCCACAAGTACTTTCAGTCTCTTTGTGTTGAAAAGGTATTTTTAAAAAGCCTATGATAAGAGGCAGCCCTCAAGGGTTTAGAAATTAGCATATGAGTCTGCCTAGGTTTAGTTTCAACTAAGAATACCAGGGGCGTATTTATGCATAGGCCAACAAGGCCGGTGCCTATCGCGACAGATTGGGGGGGGGGGGGGGCGGCAGTGGCACTGATATACTACTTTCAACTTGGCCTTTTTTTTTTTTTTTATGCGGCGGTCACGTGACCCGGCTTTTGCCGAGGTCACGTGAAGTTTCCCTTCCGCCCGCCTTCCTGCTCTGCTCAAACTACTTGCCGGCCGCACATGGATGGAGGGAGCCGCGCACGTGATCTCCCTCCCAGCACTTTGGAAGTAAGCGGCCGGCTGTTTCAGTCTGAGACTGTGAGAAAAAGACAGTAGCTAGGCTAGCGGACGGACTCGATGGTCAGACAGTACACGTGGGTGGACCGGACGGGCTAGACTGTCGTCAGTCAGTCAGTGAGTGTAGTGACAACGAGTGAGAGGATCGGCGCGTCAGAGGAGCCAAGCAGCCTTGACTCTGTGTGAGACACTGGACTAGAGGGGAGGTGGGTGACCCGGCTGGGTTATCAGTACTAGCAGCAAGCTTGCAAAGTATCCTTTTTTTTTGCACAGTCACTCTGCCCAAATTTGTATTGTTTATTCTTATTGATAATTGTTCTGATCATCATTGGGTGCCTGGCACTGGCTGCTATAATCTATATTACCTAGTGTGTAATCTATAATGTGTGAGGTCATGTGCTAAAACTTAGCAAAGCAAGGAAAAAGAGCTCTTAGGAGGTTTCAAAATCAGTGTAATCTATCATGTCATATGCAGTGCTAAAACTTAGCAAAGCAAAGAAAGAGCTAGCCTTAGGAGGTTTCAAATTCAATATAATTTATTTAGGAGTCAGTACTGGACTGGTTGAAATTTTGAATTGTTGATGACTTATCATGATTCATGTATTAATTGTTTGACTGCAGTCACAGTGCACAAAATGGCTGCCTTACTTGAAAGAATATGCTTGACTCTGCCCATAGTTTTGTATTGATTATTGATCTGATCATCATTGGCTGGCGCTGGCTGCTATAATATATTACCTAGTACTAGTGTAATCTATCATGTGCTAAAATTTAGCAAAGCAAAGAAAGAGCTTAGGAGGTTTCAAATTCAATATAATTTATTTAGGAGTCAGTACTGGACTGGTTGAAATTTTGAATTGTTGTATCATGTATTAATTGTGTGACTGCAGTCACAGTGCACAAATGGCTTACTTGAAAGAATTTGCTTAGCAGCTTTTATGCTATGTTGAATGATCTATAATTCGAATGAGAAACATGCTACTAACATGACAGATAGGAGTGACTTGACATGTCATGACAAATAGCACCTTACAGAAATCTAAAAAAAAATTGTGGGACACATGCAAGGGCATTTGATTTTTGACAAAAATACACTGAATAAACTAATGAATTTAGGAGCTAAATTATATTAAAAAAAATGTTGTGGCAGCTGGCTACCTGAATATGACTACTATTCCCTAAAATGGTGCACAGATAATAAACCAACTAAAAACTGTATGTACTATGACTGAGGCGCTGAGCAGTATTTTTTTTTTTTTAATGCAAAGTTATATTTAAAATGAATTATTAATACATTATGCCACCCACCCTCCTCCTCTGCTATTTTATTGCCTTTAACAGTACAGACAGTTGCACACACACACACACACACACATACACGCGCGCACACACACACACGTGTGTGAGACTGTAACTACTAGAAACTGTGTATGTGTAGGTAACCTGTAATGTGTAGGCAATAAAATAGCAGAGGAGGAGGGGGGCATTAGATTAATAATTCTGTCTTGATTGAACTTTAGTAAAGTGAAAACACAGTAATTTGAATAAACTTCACCCTGTGTGGTAGTGGACTGCAGCTGTAACAATTCAGATAGAGCCTGCATTGCAATCTGGAAGCTTAGGAGCCAGACCATTTTAGGTTCAGCATCCTGGGTAGTGCTTGCTGATTGGTGGCTGTCTACATTTTGCCTCCAATCAGCAATTACTACCCAGGTTCTGAACCAAAAATGGGCCAACTGCTAAACTTACATATTCCTATTTTACAAATAAAGATACCAAGAGAAGAGAACAAACTAAAAAGTTTATATTGGATTAAATTATAAAATTGCTTAAATTAAATGCTCTAGTTGAATCATGAAAGAAAACATTAGGGTTTCGTATCCCTTTAAAGGGACACAGTAAAGTGCAATTAAACTTTCATGATTCAGATAGGGCATGCCATTTTAACAACTTTCAATTTTACTTTTATCATCATATTTTCTTTGTTCTCTTCTTCTTGGTGTTCTTGATTGAAAGTTAAACATAGGTAGGCTCATGTTCTCGTCTTGGTTTTCTTTGTTGAAAGCTACACCTAGGTAGGCTCATGTTCTCTTCTTCTTGGGGTTCTTGGTTGAAAGCTAAACCTAGGTAGGCTCATGCTACCTTCTAATCTAAGCCCTTGAAGGCCGCCTCTTATCTGATTCATGCATTTGAGAGTTTTTCACTGCTACAGGGTGTTACTTCTCTTGTGCCTTATTGATAATTCTACCGGCGTGGCCATGAGCACAACGTTATTTAAGAGTCAGCAGCACTAATTGGATGAAATGCAAGTCTGTTTAAATAACTGAGATAAGGGGGCATTCTGCAGCTATATATACTTTTTACATGTTTGATTACCTTATCTAACAGTGTTGGTTTTGCTAAACTGGGGAATGGTAAATAAAGGGATTATCTATCTTTTTAAGCAATAACATTTTTGTTGTTTGCTGTGTCCCATTAACATTAAAATGTGCTGCACTGCCTCCACAGCCTGCCCTGATATCATTAATATGTTTTAATTTTTTTGGTTATCACTACAATTCTTCTGCGTATGCCATATGCTAGCTTTCATTTTAGAAGAAGTTATATTTGGCCTATAAGAATATAAATGTTTAGTTTATCTATCATGTACAGACAGACAGTATTAATGTTACATCCTTTATGTGGTTATTGACCTGATCCTAACATATGAACTATTTTGGCTTTACGGCTTTGTTTTATATATATATATATATATATATATATATATATATATATATATATATATATATATATATATATATATATATATATATATATATATATATATATATATATATATATATATATATATATTTTTTTTTACGTTTCATAGTGTTTTTTTAGAAATAATAAAAAAAGAAAACCCCATAATAAGTGCTGTGCCTGCTACGCTATGCTTACAGAATGTATTGTAGTGTTTACGTCCCTTTTAAAGCCAATTAGGACAGTTATGTAGCATTGCGTGTATCCTTGAGAAGTCAGCAGGTGCATTTCAATGTCTGAGAAGTAGAAATGTCTATTTTATGAGCTAATTTGCCTGAAAATGGTCTTAAAATAAATGGTAATATATTGCAAAGTTGTTTTCATTATGCATAATCCTAAAAACATTTTTTTTATATATAAAATTCTAAAGTTGTTATGATAACTTTGGTACTTACTACTTGTTTGATGAGACTGAGCCCTCAATATCTTAATTATACCTGTTTACTTTGTATGTGGGCACTTAGCAATAATTGTTTAAAAAAAAAAAAGTTTTACATTAGTAATATATACAAAAAGGTTAAAGACTTAGGGGGATATTTATCAAAGGTATGTCGGACCTGATCCGACAGTGCGGATCAGGTCCGACATACCTTGCTGAATGCGGAGAGCAATACACTCTCCGTATTCAGCATTGTACCAGCAGCTCTTGTGAGCTGCTGGTGCAACGCCACCCCCTGCATACTCGCGGCCAATCGGCCGCCAGCAGGGGGGTGTCAATCAACCCAATCGTACTCTATTGGGTTGAATTCCGGCGATCTCTGTCTGCCTCCTCAGAGCAGGCAGACAGCGTAATGGAGCAGCGGTCTTTAGACCGCTGCTTCATAACTGCTGTTTCTGGCGAGTCTGAAGAAACACGGGCCCTCAAGCTCCACCTGGAGCTTGATAAATGGGCCACTATGTGCCGGTCATCTATCTATTTATCTATCTATTAATGATGTTAGGGAGTGGCTGCTGTTGGTATTAGGGAAGCAGAGCAGGAATAGTTGCTAATTGTGGGGCCAGGCTATCTTTGGAGGAGCGGCATAACACAGGAAGGAACAGGTATGAGATGCATGCAGGCTTAAGGACCATTACATTTTATTATCTTATCCTCTTCATCAAGGGAAGTGTGGACATTTGATCTTCTTTTTGCTTATAGTGTTTAAACATGAGTGACGGCAGGAAAAGGAAAAGTGGTGCCGGATACAGATTACAAGCAAAGGAAGGAGAAAGCTGAGCGTGATGTAGAAACATCTTCTAAAATTGACACATTTTTCAACAAGTCTATTGTGTCTGTATGTGTTGTCCCAAAGGATGATGAAGATATTTCAGCAGGTAATCTGGAGAGCAGTAGTTTATCCACTTCTTGTAACCATGCAGCTTCTGAAGCCTCAAGTACCAGTGCCACAGTGTCAGAATATGATTCTGAGGTAATTGCAGGACCGTCTGGGAACATTACAGCCTCCCTTAGCAGCACTGCAACTGCTGAGTGTTTAGTCACTAGTGCTCTGAATCCAGAGTCAGAACTGGCTAGTTCAGAGAGCATTGCAGGATACTCTATCGCTTCAAGTTCAAGTACTCTTGTTAAAGAACTTGAACAGAAATTTAGCACTGACCCTGCTGAGTGGATTTTGAATGAAGAGACTAGAGACTATGTTGCTATACATAGGGTCATTCAGAATGACAATGGGTCTTTCACAAAATCTAAAAGGCAGTATGGCGACAGGGTTCGTTCACTGACCAAGAAATTGTTTGAGAGACAACTGCTCAATGGGGAGACAAAAAAAAGATCTTACTTAGTATATTCAGAGAGCAAAGGCATGGTCTTTTGTGCTCCTTGTCGTTTATTTGGTGGAAAGTCACATATAGCAAATGATGGATTTAATGACTGGAAGAATGCCATTACTCAACTGAATGAACATGAGAACTCACCTGAGCATAGAGCCTGTCTGTCAAATTTAAACGACAGAGGAAATACCTTAGCAAGGATTGATGAATCTCTTGTAAAGCAAATGTCTGAGGAAATCTTGTATTGGAGAAATATGTTAAGAAGAGTTGTTTCGGTTGTGAAGTCACTTGGCACTCGTGGCCTTCCATTCAGAGGCCACGATGACAAATTTGTCTCAAAACACAATGGAAACTTTTTGAGAGCTGGAACTGGTTGCAGATTATGATCAATTTCTTCATGAACACATAAACAAATATGGCAATGCAGGAAAAGGGAGCACGTCTTATCTTTCTTTACTACTTGTGAGGAGTTTATTCAGCTGGTGGCAGAGACTGTTTTGAAAGAGATCATCAAGGAAGTAAAGATGGCAAAATATTTTTCTATCAGTGTTGATTCTACACCTGATATAGCTCATATTGATCAGCTGTCATTTATTTTAAGATATGTAAAAGAAGATGGTCACCCAACAGAACGCTTCCTGAAATTTATTGCAAAATAAATTGCTGATTGTCGTGGTCAATCATATGATAACGCAAGGAATATGTCAGGCCATTACAGTGGATTGCAAACTAGAATTAAAGAACTCAACCCACTTGCAGTCTACATACCATGCTCTGCTTACTCATTGAACTTGGTAGGAACCTGTGCAGCATCATGCTGCAGGGAAGCTAGGTCTTTCTTCAATCTTCTTCAGCAGCTGCATACATTTTTCACTATATCAACAGGAAGATGGACCCTTTTACAGAAACATCTATCATCATCTTCTAGCACACTGTCATTAAAGAGAGTTTGTGCAACACGTTGGTCATCTCGTCAGGATGCGTGTAAAAGCTTAAATCGCAATTGGCCACAAATTATTGAAGCACTAAAGAGCATTGCAGAAGATGATGAAGAAAAAGACAATACACGCACAGAAGGTGAAGGTTATCTTAAACAAATGGAACGCTTGGAGACCGCTATCATGGCCACTGTGTGGGAATCTTTCCTTGAAAGATTCAATGCAGTTAGCAAGACCATCCAAAGTGTTGATATTGACATCGGTACTGTGATTGAACTGTATTGATCACTCATACAGTTTGTCAAAGATTGCAGAGAACTATTCAGCACTTATGAAGCCTCAGCACTGACAAAATCCATTTCAAAGGATTATGAATTGAACACAAAGAGGAGACAACTTCCACCTTTAAGTGCCAGATCAAGCGACGAAAACAATGGTAAACAAGATTTTGAAGTCAACACCTTCTATGTCATCTGTGACAATTTGATAGCTGAGCTCAGCAGAAGGAAATGAGCTTACAGTGATTTTTATGCTCTGTTTGACTTTATACCCAAGATTTCAGAACTGGAGTTTTCTGTTGTAGTGGAACATGCAGAGAAACTAAGACAACACTTTAACAAAGACCTGGAAGATACATTTGTGGATGAATGTCTTCAATTTCGAGCACATTACATGAGCTTAGATCAAAAAACATCTCATTCAGTGCTACAGCTGTACCAAAGGCTGTGTAAATTTGGTCATTACCAACTCTACCATAATGTAGATATTGCAATCAGAATGTTTTTGTGCACTCCAGCAACAAACTGTTCTGCTGAGCGTTCTTTCTCTGCATTAAAACGTATAAAAACATACTTGCGTTCAACTATGGAAGAGGAGAGACTAAATGCTTTAGCTCTGTTGGCTATTGAAACAGACATTGTTGATCATTTGAAGTATGATGACCTTATTGACCAGTTTTCAAAGCTAAAACCAGATGAAAGCCAGTTTCGTTCTAAGGCTAAGTTAAAACCATTTTCATTGGAAGGCTACCTCTAGCTCAGTTATTCTGTTCTGTTTTTTTTATTAAGAGAGAGTTATTTTTTCAAATTTATAATATCTCTTTATTTTTATATCTGGAGAGTGAATGCAATTCTTCATACAGTGTATTTTTAAAAGTGTTAAGTGCACTTTATTTGTTTTATTGTTCATTGAAATTTTATATCAATGTTAGTTTTGTTTTAAGACTACCTCTAGCACAGTTATTCTGTTAAAGTTTTTTTTTTTGGAGCACTTTATTTGCAATATTGTTCACTTGAAGTTTATCTTAATGTTAATTAAAATAAGAGGGATTATTTATTATGTATTATTAATCTGTTAATTACAGTTTGATTTGGAAGTTTTACTTTATCGTAACATAACCTTAGAATACTAAGAGAAAAAAGCAAATTTGATGATAAAAGTAAATTGGAAAGTTGATTAAAATGACATGTTCTATCTGAATAATGAAAGTTGAAATTTTGACTAGACTGTCCCTTTAAGGATAGAAAACAGAGTGTCTTAGTAAATGGGGCAGTTACTAGTGGTGCTCCTTAGGGGTCAGTTCTGGGGCCTGTTTAGTTTAACATATTTATCAGTGGTATCAGCAAAGGGCTAAATGGCAAAGTAGGTCTGTTTTGCAGATGATACAAAGAGTATATGCTCTAAGGGGGGAGGACAAAATGAGAAGTGATATACAAAAATTGGAGGATTGGACAAATGACTGGCATTTAAAGTTTAACACTGCAAAGTTTAAGAAAGAAATCAAAACGCTAATTACAGACTCCATGACACTTTACTGATTATTACAAATGAGGAACGGTAATTATTATTTCAGATGATTTAAAATTTAGCAAACAATGTAGTATTGCAGCAAGTAAGGCCAGTAGAATGCTTGGTTGTATTGGTGCTGGTGGTAGAGGTATTTGCAGCAGAAATAGAAAGGTTCTTGTGCCTTTTTACAGCTCATTAGTTAGGCCTCATCTTGAGTATTGTGTGCAGTTCTGGAGGCCATATCTCCAGGATATAAACAAACAGGAATATGTGCAAAGGAGGGCTACTGAAATGATACAGTCTAAGAAATAAAACTTACCAGGAGAGGCCTTAATTACCTAAAATATGTATAGCTTAGAGGAAAGAAGGGAAAGAGATTATATAATAGCATATTTAGGGACTTAGTAAAGCTAAGGCTGTGGGTATTTTTTATAAAAAGAAAAATTCGAGAACAAGGAGTCATGATCTTAAGCTGAAGGGTAATAGATTCAGGAGTAATTTGAGGAAGCACTTCTTCACAGAAAGGGTGATGGATTCATGGAATAAACTTCCACAAGAGGTGGTAATGACAAACACTTTAAGAATGCCTGAGATAAGCATAAGGCTATCCTACAAACTAGATAAGTTTATACTTTTAGGAAATATTGGGCAGACTTGTTGGGCCTATGGTTCTTATTGGCCGGTAAAATCTATGTTTCTCTCCATGCCAGCGAGTTTTTGATCATTAAGCCCAATATCTCTATCTATAAATCTCTCTCCACTGTCATAGTAATACTATACATATATGTGTAAAACAAAAAGACAACGCTTTATGAAAAGAGTCTAGTATTTAAACACCAAAAGGTAATAATCATAAAACAATTTTATTTGGACATATGTACATTGCACATATAGAAGCAAATAATTCTATACAAATATTTGCAAATCACAATCGTTTAGTAATAATACAATCACCCTGGACCCTGAAATGCATAGTATGGTATTAGTCTGGCCAGGTTGTTTTGTTATTGTTTTATATGTTAATAAAAAAAAAACTCCATCTATAAAACAGTCCATAGAAACTGTTTAGAAAAATTAAACTTAAACAGTAAGAAAAATTAAAAACAGGGCAACCATGTCACCTTTGAAATACTGAGACATAATAGCGAGACTAGATACTTCAAAGCAGCAAGAGTCTTTAGGAATTCCGCATGCAGGGTGCAGTGTAGTTGAAAAATGCCAACCATGCTTTCTTGATCGCCCACTTCCAGCCCATTACCCTTTTATTCTACCCAGTGAGACTTCTTTACCATAACAACACAGTCATGTAAAAATTTTATGATAACAACCAGTTACATAAACCATTTAAAAAGTGCTACGGTTGTAATAAGTGGTTTCTGGGTTGTTTCTAGTTTTATGTGTGAGATATGATGTACTGGGAACTTCATGCCCACTTTAGATGTGGGCAGGAAAGCGCTGGAAAAGACAGGTGAAGCTTTGATCAATGCATTTTGTACATGATCTTTACAACAAGCCTTCTTAGGAACCTCACAGGTGTCTACGAGTTTAGGCCGTTAATATACCCACAGTTCTATTTGTCTTTAATTCATATTCTGATTATTAGAATCAATTCACATGCACTCTTATGTGTAACTGCTCTCTTATATTCAGAAATACTTTTTCCTTGCACAACTTAGCACTCCTGATTTCTTGGTCTCTGTATAATGTCACACCACTCTTAGCACTTTAGTTTCCAGATTCCAGCTGGCAATATTTCTTTATCCTTTTTACCCCACAATTTCTATGTGGGCAGTGAAAAAAAACAGTTTGCAATGCGTTAAACACATATTTAAAATGAGCTGCAGAGCATCACTGTACCACTGAGAAGGTGCCTGAACATATCTGGTGAGCCAATGACAAGAGGCGTATGGGGTATCCACCAATCACAGTTTCCAGTACTGCACTGCTGCAACTGAGCCTAACTAGCTATGCTTTTCAACAAAGGATTCCAAGAGCTCAAATTAATAATAGAAAAAAATTGAAACGTTGTTAAATTTGCAATAATGAAAGTTTAATTTTGACAATCATGTATATATAAACATTTTGAACAGCAATGAATGCTGCCATAGAGCCCTTGAGGAGCAGGCTTTGCTTTTCACAGTGTAAGAAGCAGTAGTCATCTGACCGCTGTTTCTTACCATCTTTGCCACCTCTGAGTTGACAGATATAAATCACCCCAAAAACATTAGTCTGGAGTGATTGACAGGCCCTGCTCACATGCAATTGGTCGCGCACAAGCAGGGGTGGTGCTGCACAAGTAAGTGCTTGTGCAATAGCATATATGAGTAGCGGACACTGTACGTCAGTTGCTCATATTTCCATATATACATGTATGTGTGTATGTTAAAAATAATAAAAAAAAAATAATAAATATATATATATATATATAGTAAGTAATAATTACAGTATTATAATGTCAATAATGTTAGTTACAAATAAGATATTCTCATTTTTTACAGCAACATTTGAAGAAACTCTTGCTATCACTGAATGAGATGATAGAAAAGGCCTCAGGTACACGTGAAGAAGTCAAACTTGAACAAAGACACGCAAAGGTAAGAAGCACAACCTCACGTTCAGATTGATACACATCACTGTGTCCGATTGATGATATGTTATTAGTAAAATGACAATGGTTATTTGCTGTTTAAGGGTCTATAGACAGGGTTCATAGATACACAACCCAGTTGAGCAGTGTTTAAAGAAATATAAAAAAAATGTTTTAAAGGGACAGTAAATGTAAAAAATGAAGTTACATAATTCTGCACACAGTGCAGAATTATGTAACATTATCTTAGCGACAGCTTTAGAAATCAAAAGATTTGATAGATTTTAGCCCTCAAAGTTGCACTTACCTGGTCTCCTCTCCAGGCTCTTCTGGTCATGTCTTTTCTCCAACATTGGTGTGTCCGGTCCACGGCGTCATCCATAACTTGTGGGAATATTCTCTTCCCCAACAGGAAATGGCAAAGAGCACAGCAAAAGCTGTCCATATAGTCCCTCCTAGGCTCCGCCCACCCCAGTCATTCTCTTTGCCGTTGCACAGGCAACATCTCCACGGAGATGGTGAAGAGTATGTGGTGTTTAGTTGTAGTTTTTTATTCTACTATCAAGAGTTTGTTATTTTAAAATAGTGCTGGTATGTACTATTTACTCTGAAACAGAAAAGGATGAAGAGTTCTGTTTGTGAGAGGAATATGATTTTAGCAGTAACTAAAATCGTTTGCTGTTTCCACATAGGACTGTTGAGATGAGATAACTTCAGTTGGGGGAAACAGTTAGCAGACTTCTCTGCTTAAGGTATGACTAGCCATATTTCTAACAAGACTGTGTAATGCTGGAAGGCTGTCATTTTTCCCCTCATGGGGACCGGTAAGCCATTTTCTTAGTCTCAAACAGAATAAAGGGCTTAATATGGGCTATAAAACTGGTAGACACTTTTATGGGCTAGATCGATTGCTTTATTTGGGCATTTTATACAGCTTGAGGTTAAAATTCACACTTTATAACTTTGGGGAACGTTATTTTCACGGCAGGCACTGGCTTAGACACCTTCCCAGTCAGGAAGGGCCTTCTTTGTAGTAGGCAGAGCCTCATTTTCGCGCCATTACTGCGCAGTTACTTTTGAGAGCAGGACATGCAGATGCATGTGTATGGGTCTGGAAGTAGTTGGAAAGGTCCCTAGAAGGCTTCATTTGGTATCGTATACCCCCCTGGGTTTGGTAAAGTCGCAGCAAAGGCTGTAGCTGGGACTGTAGAGGGGTTAAAACTATAAACGGCTCCGGTTTTGTCATTTTAAGGGGTGCAATGCTTTGAGTGCTTTAAGACACTGTGGTAAAAATTTGGTTAAGATTGAACAATTCCCTCATAGTTTTTCACATATTCAGTAAAAAAGTGTGCCCTGTTTAAAATTTAAAGAGACAGTAACGGTTTTATTTTAAAACGGTTTTTGTACTTTATTGACAAGTTTAAGCCTGTTTAACATGTCTGTGCCTTCAGATAAACTATGTTCTGTATGTATGGAAGCCAATGTGTCTTCCCCCTTCAAAATTGTGTGATAATTGTGCCATAACGTCCAAACAAAGTAAGGACAGTACTGCCACAGATAGTAATGTTGCCCAAGATGATTCATCAGATGAAGGGAGTAGACATAGTTCTACATCATCTCCTTCTGTGTCTATACCAGTTATGCCCGCGCAGGCGACCCCTAGTACTTCTAGCGCGCTAATGCTTGTTACTATGCAACAATTGACGGCAGTAATGGATAACTCCATAGCAAATATTTTATCCAAAATGCCTGCATTTCAGAGAAAGCGCGATTGCTCTGTTTTAAACACTGTAGAGCAGGAGGGCGCTGATGATAATTACTCTGTCATACCCTCACACCAATCTGAAGTGGCCATGAGGGAGGTTTTGTCAGATGGGGAAATTTCTGATTAACAGGTAGAATTTCTCAACAGGCAGAACCTAATGTTGTGACATTTAAATTTAAATTAGAGCATCTCCGCGCACTGCTTAAGGAGGTGCTATCTACTATGGATGATTGTGACAACCTGGTCATTCCAGAAAAATTGTGCAAGATGGACAAGTTCCTAGAGGTTCCGGTGCACCCCGACGCTTTTCCTATACCCAAGCGGGTGGCGGACATAGTGAATAAGGAGTGGGAAAAGCCCGGTATACCCTTTGTCCCCCCTCCTATATTTAAGAAATTATTTCCTATGGTCGACCCCAGAAAGGACTTATGGCAGACAGTCCCTAAGGTCGAGGGGGCAGTTTCTACACTAGCCAAGCGCACTACTATTCCTATCGAGGATAATTGTGCTTTCAAAGATCCTATGGATAAAAAATTGGAGGGTTTGCTTAAAAAGATTTTTGTACAGCAAGGTTACCTCCTGCAACCTATTTCGTGCATTATTCCTGTCACTACAGCAGCGTGGTTCTGGTTCGAGGAACTAGAAAAGTCGCTCAGTAGAGAGACTCCGTATGAGGAGGTTATGGACAGAATTCACGCACTTAAGTTAGCTAATTCCTTTATTTTAGATGCCGCTTTGCAGTTAGCTAGATTAGCGGCGAAAAATTCAGGGTTTGCAATTGTGGCGCGCAGAGCGCTCTGGCTAAAGTCTTGGTCAGCGGATGTATCTTCCAAGACAAAATTGCTTAATATCCCTTTCAAGGGCAAAACCCTTTTTGGGCCAGAATTGAAAGAGATTATCTCAGACATCACTGGGGGTAAGGGCCATGCCCTCCCACAAGATAGGCCTTTCAAGGCCAAGAATAAGTCTAATTTTCGTTCCTTTCGCAATTTCAGGAACGGACCAGCCTCCAACTCTGCAGCCTCTAGACAAGAGGGTAATGCTTCACAAACCAAACCAGCTTGGAAACCGATGCAAGGCTGGAACAATGGTAAGCAGGCCAAGAAGCCTGCTGCTGCTACCAAAACATCATGAAGGAGTAGCCCCCGATCCGGGACCGGATCTAGTAGGGGGTAGACTCTCTCTCTTCGCTCAGGCTTGGGCAAGAGATGTTCAGGATCCCTGGGCACTAGAAATAGTTTCTCAGGGTTATCTTCTGGAATTCAAGGAACTACCCCCAAGGGGAAGGTTCCACATATCTCACTTATCTTCAAAACAAATAAAGAGACAGGCATTTTTCCATTGTGTAGAAGACCTGTTAAAAATGGGAGTGATACACCCAGTTCCAACTGTGGAACAAGGACTGGGGTTTTACTCAGATCTGTTTGTAGTTCCCAAAAAAGAGGGAACCTTCAGACCAATTCTGGATTTAAAGATTCTAAACAAATTTCTCAGAGTGCCATCGTTCAAAATGGAAACTATTCGAACGATTTTACCTACAATCCAGGAGGGTCAATTTATGACTACCGTGGATCTAAAGGATGCATATCTACATATTCCTATCCACACAGATCATCATCTGTTCCTAAGGTTCGCCTTTCTGAACAAACATTACCAGTTTGTGGCTCTCCCATTCGGGCTAGCCACTGCTCTCGGGTCCCTTCTAGCGGTTCTAAGACCAAGGGGCATTGCAGTGGCACCTTATTTGGACGACATTCTGATACAAGCGTCGTCTCTGTCAAAGGCAAAGGCTCACACAGACATCGTTCTGGCGTTTCTCAGATCTCACGGGTGGAAGGTGAACATAGAAAAAAGTTCCCTGTCTCCGTCGACAAGAGTTCTTTTCTTGGGGACAATAATAGATTCTTTAGAAATGAAGATTTTCCTGACAGATGTCAGAAACTCAAAACTTCTAAACGCTTGTCAAGTTTCTTCACTCTGTTCCACGTCCTTCCATAGCTCAGTGCATGGAAGTAGTAGGGTTGATGGTTGCAGCAATGGACATAGTTCCTTTTGCGCGAATTCATCTAAAACCATTACAACTGTGCATGCTGAAACAGTGGAATGGGGACTTTACAGACTTGTCTCCAGTGATTTAGACAGAGATTCACTCCGTTGGTGGCTAACCCAGGATCACCTGTCCCAGGGAATGAGCTTCCGCAGACCAGAGTGGGTCATTGTCACGACCGACGCCAGTCTAGTGGGCTGGGGCGCGGTCTGGGACTCCCTGAAAGCTCAGGGTCTATGGTCTCGGGAAGAGTCTCCTCTCCCGATAAACATTCTGGAACTGAGAGCGATATTCAATACACTCAGGGCTTGGCCTCAACTAGCAAAGGCCAGATTCATAAGATTCCAATCAGACAACATGACGACTGTTGCTTACATCAACCATCAGGGGGGAACAAGGAGTTCCCTGGCGATGAGCGAAGTGACCAAAATCATAAAATGGGCGGAGGATCACTCCTGCCACCTATCTGCGATCCACATCCCAGGAGTGGAAAACTGGGAGGCGGATTATCTGAGTCGTCAGACATTCCATCAGGGGGAGTGGGAACTCCACCCGGAGATATTTGCCCAGTTGACCCAATTATGGGGCATTCCAGACATGGATTTAATGGCGTCTCGTCAGAACTTCAAGGTTCCTTGCTACGGGTCCAGATCCAGGGATCCCAAGGCGACTCTAGTGGATGCATTAGTAGCGCCTTGGACCTTCAACCTAGCTTATGTGTTTCCACCGTTTCCTCTCATTCCCAGGCTGGTAGCCAGGATCAACAGGAGAGGGCCTCGGTGATTTTGTTAGCTCCTGCGTGGCCACGCAGGACTTGGTATGCGGACCTGGTGAATATGTCATTGGCTACACCATGGAAGCTACCTTTGAGACAGGATCTTCTAGTACAGGGTCCATCCGAACATCCAAATCTAGTTTCTCTCCAGCTGACGGCTTGGAAATTGAACGCTTGATTTTATCTAAGCGTGGGTTTTCGGATTCTGTGATAGATACTCTGGTACAAGCCAGAAAACCTGTAACTAGAAAAATTTACCATAAAATATGGAAAAGATATATCTGTTGGTGTGAATCCAAGGGATTCTCATGGAGTAAGATTAAAATTCCTAGGATCCTTTCCTTTTCTCCAAGAAGGTTTGGATAAGGGATTATCAGCGAGTTCTCTTGATCTGTCTTGTTACACAAACGACTGGCAGCTGTGCCAGATGTTCAAGCTTTTGTTCAGGCTTTGGTCAGGATCAAGCCTGTTTACAGACCTTTGACTCCTCCCTGGAGTCTGAATTTAGTTCTTTCAGTTCTTCAAGGGGTTCAGTTTGAACCCTTACATTCCATAGATATCAAGTTACTATCTTGGAAAGTTCTGTTTTTGGTTGCTATTTCTTCTGCTAGAAGAGTTTTCTGAGTTATCTGCTCTGCAGTGTAATCCGCCCTATCTGGTGTTCCATTCAGATAAGGTTGTTTTGCGTACTAAACCTGGTTTCCTTCCAAGGGTTGTTTCCAACAAAAATATTAACCAGGAACGAGAAATCATGGGATCAAATAAACCCCCATCTAACACCACATTAGAGACAATTTGTCTGTCCAATACTCGCGGGAAGGGATTAATTGCACTATTATACCCATTATTTAGTGAGGGAATCAGCAAAGAGAAGAGTCATTTTATGACCAAATGGGAACAGGACTTAAACAGGACCTGGACATTAGAGACGTGGATTTCAAACATTGATAGAGGCCTTTCATTCTCCACAAATGCATTGCTAAAAGAAAACTATATCAAGGTTGTATATAAATGGTATATGTACCCCACAAGACTTACCAATGCTCAGATAGATAATCCCCATATGTACTATAGGGGATGTGGAGAGACTGGTACATATTTACATATGTGGTGGCAATGCGAGAAAGTTAAAAGAATATGGGACATGACATCAGCTTATTTAGGAAATATCCTTGAGACTGAGATTGATCTAACCCCAGAACAAGCCTTACTACACTTCCCTACAGAAGGCATTAGTAAAAGACATCATAAATTAGTAGCAATGATTTGTACCATAGTAAGGATATCTATAGCTAGATTCTGGAGGGGAGACCCCCCCACATTTGATTATATTGAGAAGAGAATCAACTATCACTACAATATGGCGAGTGCCTCAGCAGCCATACTGAACACTAGAAACAAATTTATCCAACAATGGGAACCATATATTATGCATATAGAAAAGGTAAATAGAGCTAGAATCTTAGCCACTTAGATAACATCAGAACCTAAGGTCTGTAAGGGAATATATCAGGGGAGGATGAGTTCCAGATCACTAAGACTATTAAAATTAAACTGAGATATAAATATATGGAGGAGGGAAAAAATTAGATTGTAAAATGGGAGGCTAGTTCAGATTATTATCCAATAAGCCCTGAGATTTGAAGGTTACAGTTTGGGGTAAGGAATCTAGAGAGAAAAAAGTAAAAGATTTGAATTGTACTAATTGAATGTATAATGAGAGAAATAATTTGAAGACTGTATTGTTACTGTTTGATTGTTTATTTATTGTTATTGATGATGTTACATGTACATTTTACATATTATGTGAAAAATCAATAAAAAGATTTCAACAAAAAAAAAAAAATATTAACCAGGAAATAGTTGTGCCTTCTTTGTGTCCGAATCCAGTTTCAAAGAAGGAACGTTTGTTACATAAATTTAGATGTAGTACGTGCTTTAAAGTTCTATTTAGAAGCAACAAAGGTTTTCAGACAAACGTCTTCTCTGTTTGTCGTTTATTCTGGCAAGAGGAGAGGTCAAAAAGCTACTGCTACCTCTCTTTCCTTTTGGCTGAAAAGCATCATCCGATTGGCTTACGAGACTGCCGGACGACAGCCTCCCGAACGAATCACAGCTCACTCTACTAGGGCTGTGGCTTCCACATGGGCCTTCAAGAACAAGGCTTCTGTTGATCAGATATGTAAGGCAGCGACTTGGTCTTCCCTGCACACTTTTGCCAAATTCTACAAATTTGATACTTTTGCTTCTTCTGAGGCTATTTTTGGGAGAAAGGTTTTGCAAGCCGTGGTGCCTTCCGTTTAGGTAACCTGATTGGCTCCCTCCCTTCATCCGTGTCCTAAAGCTTTGGTATTGGTTCCCACAAGTTATGGATGACGCCGTGGACCGGACACACCAATGTTGGAGAAAACAGAATTTATGCTTACCTAATAAATTACTTTCTCCAACGGTGTGTCCGTGTGTACATGTAGAAGTACCTAAAAATTGTTGAAGACTATTGAACAGCATGGTTCTGTATAGCCTCAGCTGATTTATATCCTATAGGAACTTTGTTGCATCTCCTAGCAGACACATGAACTAGAAGACACATGGACAGTAACAGGAAGCCAGTTCCTTGCTCATGCTCAGAAGAGAACAGAATGCATCTTAAAGGGACAGTCTGCTCCAGAATGTTAATTGTTTAAAAACATAGATCATTTCTTTTAATAACCATTCCCCAGTTTTGCATAACTAACACTCAGCCAGATTACGAGTTTTGAGCGCTATAAGGAAATTAACGACCGCAGCATTTTCGGCGGTATTTCACTCCCTATAGCACTAGTATTACGAGTTTAAAAAATGCCGGCATTTGCGTGCGATATGGCAGCTTTGAGCTCCATACCGCACACAAATACCAACGCTGCTTTGAGCTGCTGTTACGTGCTCGTGCACGATTTCCCCATAGACAACAATGGGGAGAGCCGGCTAAAAAAAATCCTAACACCTGCAACCACGGAGCGTAAAGCTCCGTAACGCAGCCTTATTGATGTCTATTGGAATTTTTTTTTATGTTTAAACCTAACACCCTAACATAAACCCTGAGTCTCAACACCCCTAATCTGCTGCCCCCGACATCGCCGACGCCTGCCTACAGTTATTAACCCCTAATCTGTTGCCCCCAACATCGCCGACGCCTACATACAGTTATTAACCCCTAATCTGCTGTCCCCAATGTCGCCGCCACTATAATAAACATATTACCCCTAAACCGCCGCACTCCCGCATCGCAAACACTAGTTAAATATTATTAACCCCTAATCTGCTGTCCCTAACATCGCCACAACTTACATTACTGTTATTAACCCCTAATCTGCTGCCCCCAACACCCACTAACTTTAACATAATTAAAATAATTCCAAATAAAAATTACAATTAATACCTAAATTATTCCTATTTAAAACTAAATACATAATTACCTGTAAAATAAAACCTAAGCTAGCTACAATATAACTAATAGTTATATTGTATCTAGCTTATGTTTTATTTTTATTTATTTATTTATTTAGTCTTGGAACAAGGGTAAGCAATCCAAGAAGCCAGCTGCCACTACCAAGTCGGCATGAAGGGTCGGCCTCTGATCCGGAACCGGATCTTGTAGGGGGCAGACTTTCTCTCTTTGTCCAGGCTTGGATAAGAGACGTTCAGGATCCCTGGACACTAGAAATTGTGTCTCAGGGGTATCATTTGGAGTTAAAAAATTCCTCCCCCAGAGGAAGGTTTCTTCTTTCACAATTATCTGTAGATCAGATAAAGAGAGAGGCATTCTTACAATGTGTAAGAGATCTCTCCTTCATGGGAGTAATATGTCCCGTCCCCATACAGGAACAGGGACAAGGGTTTTATTCAAATCTCTTTGTAGTTCCCAAAAAAGAGGGAACGTTCCGACCTATTTTAGACCTCAAGAGTCTAAACAAATTTCTCAGAGTTCCATCCTTCAAGATGGAAACTATTCGTACCATTCTTCCATTGATCCAGGAGGGTCAATTTATGACTACCGTGGATCTAAAGGATGCATATCTTCATGTTCCTATCCACAGAGATCATCACAAGTTCCTGAGGTTTGCCTTTCTGGACAAACGTTTTCCGTTCGTGGCTCTTCCTTTCGGTCTGGCCACGGCACCCAGAATTTTCACAAAAGTTCTGGGGTCCCTGCTGGCAGTTCTAAGACCGCGGGGCATTGCGGTGGCACCTTATCTGGACGATATTCTGATCCAGGCGTCTTATCAGCTAGCAAAGTATCATACTGACATTGTTCTGTCCTTTCTGACGACTCACGGGTGGAAAGTGAATCTGGAAAAGAGTTAGCTAGTTCCACAGACAAGGGTTCCTTTCTTGGGAACTCTAATCGACTCCCTATCC